>NW_011494904.1:1658422-1659341 GCF_000754665.1 Bison bison bison | reverse complement strand
GCAGGTAAGAGTACAGACGGCGTCCAGAAAACTCAGGCGGAGACTCTAGAGCTGGGGTGCCGGTCGGAGGCAAGGTAGTGCGTGAAGACAGGAGTTACCCGAACACAGAGGCGGGTCCCAGGAGAGGAGGGGATGTCAGTGGGACAGTCCTGTTCGGGCCCAGCCACCGCTCAGTGTGAGCCAGCTCACACTCCAGGCACAGGACAGAGGGTTCTCCTGGGGACAACCGACAGTCTAGAGAGAAGGCTGTCAGATACTGGTGTTTTGGACCCTCTTCCCTCAAAAACTGCTAGCTTATTACAAGAGTACTCCACAGAGAAGCCCACTGGTTAACAAACCTACTCACACAAGTTTTTTTCTTTGAACTATTCACTGGGGTCAAGGATTCATTAGCTGACACTTGAGGAAAACATTCAACCTAAAACAACAAGGGAAAACAAACCAGAGGAGCTCTTAATGAACAGAGAAAATGTGGAGGAAAGCACCATAATTAAAAATTGCAAAGATGTCAAGTATCTCAGTGATATGTCATATTTATAATATATGCAGTATATATATGAAAGGATTAGAAACAAATCTGTTGGATGAAAAATATGGTAGCAGAAAAAAATAGTACAATATTTGGAAAAGCATAAGCAGAGTTGGTTATAGGGAAGATAAGGGGGGAAATGTAGAATTTACAGATAAGAGACAGAATTTACAAATAATATGATGTATCTAACTTTATAATTTTTGTTATATTAATATTTGTATAATTGTATATAAGGAAAGTTATGACCAACCTAGATAGCATATTCAAGAGCAGAGACATTACTTTGCCAACAAAGGTTCATCTAGTCAAGGCTATGGTTTTTCCTGTGGTCATGTATGGATGTGAGAGTTGGACTGTGAAGAAGGCTGAGCGCCGAAGAATTGATGC
>NW_011494904.1:1642440-1658322 GCF_000754665.1 Bison bison bison | reverse complement strand
CCAACCAGTCCATTCTGAAGGAGATCAGCCCTGGGATTTCTTTGGAAGGAATGATGCTAAGGCTGAAACTCCAGTACTTTGGCCACCTCATGCAAAGAGTTGACTCATTGGAAAAGACTCTGATCCTGGGAGGGATTGGGGGGCAGGAGGAGAAGGGGACGACAGAAGGTGAGATGGCTGGATGGCATCACTGACTCGATGGATATGAGTCTGGGTGAACTCCGGGAGTTGGTGATGGACAGGGAGGCTTGGCGTGCTGCAATTCATTAGGTCGCAAAGAGTCGGACATGACTGAGCGCCTGAACTGAATTGAAGTGATGTACAATTGTATAATTGTATTGCAAAGCTTTGAGGACAAGTATGGAAAGAGTGATAGGCACTTGGAAAATGAGACAGTTATTCTAGAAAAAAATGATATACAGTTGACCCTTAAACACCATGGGTTTGAACTACATGGATCCACTTCTATGTGCAATTTTTAAATATTAAACATTATAATACTACACCATCTGTTGGTTGAGTCCATGGATGTGGAACCACAGTTGGCAGGAACCTCATGTATGGAGGAACCTCACATATGACTATAAATCATATGTAGATTTTCATATGCTCAGAGGTCAGATCCCCTAACCCCATATTGTACAGGGGTAGGATACTCTACTTGAATTTAACATGGCCTCATATGCTATTTTATAGTCATAATAGTAATAAACACTCTGGTAGACAGATTCCAAGGTGGCCCTCAGTGATCCTTGCCTCCTAATGTTCTTTATTATGTAGCTCACCTCAGCAACATTTTCTAGGATTAGTCTGCAACTAGTTGAATAGGGCAGAAATGATAGTATATCTCTTCTGAGATTGGGGCTTCTCCAATGGTTCAGTGGATAAAGAATCCGCCTGCAATGCAGGTGTCACAGGTGATGCGGCTTCGATCCCTGGGTCAGGAAGGTCCTCTGGAGGGGGAAATGGCAGCCCACTCCAGTATTCTTGCCTGAAAAGTCCCACAGACAAAGGAGCCTGGTGAGCTACAGTCTATAGGGTCGCAAAGAGTTGGACACAACTGAGAGATGAATCACACACACACATCTGAGATTAGGTTGCAGAAGATACTGTGGTTTTCCTCTGGGGTGCTGTGTCTCCCCCTTTCTCGGTTCTGGGGGAAGCTATGTTGTAAGAAGCCCTATGGAGAGACCCAAGTTGTGAGGATATTAAGCTTCAATCTCACAACAGGAAATCAATGTCTATAGTCAATGAATCAAGAAATAACAGGAAAAGTGTCAATAAGGCAAGAGAGTCAAGGACAATGGACTTTTATATTTTATTGGAGGCCTTTTGGATTTCTTTATAAAGTAGCCATTAACTTTCTTAGAAGTTAAGGTTAGAAATATTAAAGTTCTAAATGGGCAACATGGGCAGTCAGGATGGGCAAATGCCTGGTGACTCAGTTTATCTCTGTTAAGAATAACCGGAAGCGCAAAGTTCTCCTTACAGTCATTGGTTATCTATCTCTTTTACTAAAATACACTGATTTTATTTTTATTTTTCATTTTCTCTCTTCTAATACTATGTATAAAAGGGACTTCTCTCTCTTCTAGCTCTCAGCTTTTCATTTTTATGTGATCCAGAGACTGAAGTACTTTTCACTGTGTGTTCTTTCAGAGTGATGAGTCAGTGACGGGGGTCCCTCTGGCTCAGGATAGTGACTGTGCTTCTCCATGCGAGTCAGGCCATCTTCCTGCTTCTTTTGTGTCCTGTAGACAACACTGACCAGTGATTTTGCAGCATGTATCTGACTGTTTTTGTCCTTTGCAATTCTTAATGTGAGAGAAAATGATTGAAATGCATGAGAGAAAATCAGGTCCCTCTACTCTGTGTGTGTGTGTGTGTGTGTGGGTGGGTTTGGCTTTCAGAGCAAAGTAGCCTTCCAGTGCTACATAAGAACTTGTTGTCTAATCTTTAGTCACTGAATCCTCAGAAAGCAAGGGAATGGGATGAGATTTGCATTTGGAATTCATACTAGTTACTATTATTGACTGTTTGTAAATAAGTTGTCTTAATACATTATACTGGCTTCATGAAAACCAAGGATGCATTAGTGTAGCTATAAGAACTGTTTGTGTTTTGGAGGGGAATGGTGGTATGACTACTTGTTACATAGTCTAGGTAAGGAGATAAATATTTTTCTACTTTAAAAGCATCTATAAATTTATTTAAGAAAGCATTGACATGCATTGAGAAAGCTACATGTCCCATCGATTCCCAAGTAAATTAGAAATTATTAGTGCTAGCCATGATGTAAGTTATTATAATATGACAGCATTTGGCTTAAGCAGTTTCACCATTTATTAGCTCTGATATTAGAATAAATGATAATGATCATTAAGTGCTATGTACATTATCATTTAACTAATCATGCTTGCAATCTCCTTGTATTAGTCAAACCTCTTTGGGTTAATTAGTCAGAGGAGCTGCCTAATCCCGATTTCTAGAGGAATAATGAAATAAAGGAAGACTGAAGTATGCTAAAGGAAGTGTTAGTGCATCACCATTTACCTTATATATTGGCTTCATTTACCCTCACTCAGTCCATTATAGTAGCATCAAGGTTAAAAGATTCTGGCAATTTTTTTTATTTTGAAATATGATTGGGCCTATTAAATTATATGCATATATTTTTCCATTAAAGCACATATGCAGCAGAAAAGTCCTAATGTGATATGCAAATAAAAACAAAATTCTTATTTACCAATATATCCACATTGAAAGATAAACCAATAAACACTGTTTAGATTGAGCATTTAAAATGTTAGTAACATTTTATACTTTGATTCTGACAAGTTAATAACTCAAGATGTGTCGAATATCAAGGCTACAAATATAAGATACAACCAGGAGACTTTTATTATTAGTCCTCTTATTATTCTTGTTAATATAGTTAGGCTAAGGGGTCCTTAAGCTGATGCTTGATAAACCATGAGCAGAGTTTTATTTAATCCAAAGTATATTTTATCATTGGATGAAAAGTATAATTTCATCCCTTTTTCTTGGTCTTTCTCATGTCTCAGAGGAGGAGAAAAAAGAGAAAAGGATCTTTTAAAATTCATGATGACGTGTCATGAGGCAACTTCTCAAATGATGATGATCATCTATTTTTGAACATGCAGGCACAAGTCAGTGAAGGGCATGGTGCGTGAAGAGGTAACCAGTGGAGTCTCCAAGCAGAGAAAAGCACCTTCTCCTGAGAGCGCCCCGGGTCCATGCCACACTTGCACCATTGGCAGTATTGTCCTCTCTAATACGTCTCAGGGTTCTCATCATGTCCTAAACACTGCTCTCCCTGTTTGCTACTCACTTGCTGGAAACTGGACAAGGCCTGTTACTCTCCACTCTACTGATGTTAACCTCTTACCTCTTTGTTCACTGATCCGCATTTCCTTTGCTCACATAAATACAAAAAGACATGATCTGCTCAGGGTGAGAGAGACATATATGCAGTAACAGAATGAAGCAGACAGAGTCAGTAACTGGGTACTATGTTGTAGAAACTTGGGATTTTCCTAGAAAGTAACAGTCTTCCACATATTCTTTTATTTTAAAGCCAGGAAAAGGGAAGGTTTGGAAGGCGCTGTTTTTCAGCATTTGTGGTGAGTTCTCCTGCCCTGCTGCTAACCCTCGCTGTGGTGGTCTCTGTACTCCTGCGTCCGTGCCTGTCTGTTTTGAGAAGTGTGATTTGTTAGTTTCCATGTTGTAGACCCACAGGGTCCCTCATGTGTTCCTCTTCTAGACAGATCTGTAGTCCTATCTAGAATCTCTTTGTAGAGATCTTCTTTAACTCTGTCCATGTCCTCTTTCAAGAAATACCATGTACTATTTCTACATTCTTTTTTTTTTTAATAAAATTATTTTTATTATTTAAAAAAAATTTTAACAATTTTATTGGAGTAGAGTTGGTTTACCATGTTGTGTTGGTTTCAGATGTACAGTAAAGTGATTCAGTTATTATTTCTGTGCCTTTTTGCTAAGATCAAGTATAGTATCTGATCTTACGTCCAAATCGGGCATTAAAGACTGTAAATATACAGACTGTTGCTTCAGCAAAACCCTCTCTCAGTGTCACTAAGGCACTTGGCACTGTGCATTGCACTGCACTGGGAAGTAGTATTTTGTTTTATTTAAACCTTTCTTATTCTCTTACACTTCTTGATGGTGGTAGGCTTCCCTGCTGGCTCACAATGGTAAAGAACCTGCCTGCAATGCAGGAGACCGGCCTGGGTCAGGAAGATCCCCTGGAGGGCATGGCAACCCACTCCAGTATTCTTGCCTGGAGAATCCCATCGACAGAGTAGCCTGGTGGGTTACAGCCCATGGGGCTGCAAAGAGTTGGATATGACTGAGCAACTAACACTTGCAACACTCTTGGTGATGGTGTGGTAGTGCTGGTGGTTTAGTTGTGTCTGACTCTTGCAACCCCATGGACTGTAGCCCCGAAGGCTCCTCTGCCCATGGAATTTCTGAGGCAAGAATGCTAGAGTGGGTTGCCATTTTCTTCTCCAGGGCATCTTCCCTAAACCAGGAACTGAACCCACATCTCCTGTACTGCAACTGGATTCTTTCCTGCTGACTCACCAGTAAGCCTTAGAGTTCTTGCCTCATTTTAGATACATACTTTATATAGAAGAATAGCGTGTATAAAACTACAACTACACACTTCTGAGCATCTGGCTTGATGAATGCTCATAAAGTGAACTTACCTGTGTAACCAATACCTCGATCAGGAAAGGAGCCCCTTCCAGCTCCTTCCTCCAGTTCGTAACCTCACATCCCACCCTTGTCCTGACTGTGACAGCAGTAACCAGGCTTACTCTGTCTCTTTTTTTATGAATACAGTCTTACATTTTGTATCCATATTGTTGTATGTGGTTATAATTTGTTTATTCTAATGATTATTTAGTATTCCACCCTGAATATATGAATGTTAGTTCTTTTATTGGTAGATATTTATACTGTTTCTAGAATTGGGGTATTATAAATAGTACTGCTAAGAACATCCTTGTAGGTGTCTTCTGGATCTGTCAGAAATATATGTAGGCGTGTAGTTCACTGAATAAGCCTATGTTCAGCTTTAGTGAATACTGCCCAACAGATTTCCAAAATAATTGTGCCAGTTTATACTTTCATCAACAGTGTATGAGAATTCATTTCAATAATTCTGGTTGAATTGAGATATCTCATTGTGGTTTCATTTTGCATTTCTCTCATGAGTAACATAAATACTATTCCATGTTCCTTTGGCTTTTTACATAATATTTTTCACATACTGTCTCATTGTGTGAAGTGTCTACCTGAGTCTTTTGCATATTTTTCTATTGGCTTGTAGGTGTTTTTCATATTGAGAATAAATAGATTTTGATACAGCTTAGAACTCCATCATAATACTTATGTCAAACTGCCCGTTAAAGGCAAGACTGTGTTACTTTATAGTACTGTAGTATTCCACATCACTCAGATCTTTGAATGAGAGACCTTATATGACAGGTCTGGTCAGTATATGTTAAAAGAGCAGCATCTTGCCAAGTGTATAAACTGTTGCTATAAAACATTATCCTCAACTTGTAACTCACAAACCTGTATCAGAGGTGAACTCTCAAAGTAACAAACTTACAATGCACTTAGATTTAATTTTATAAAATTTGAGTAACTTTTTTTATAAAATACTTTTGAATAGTCTATTACCAAAGAAAAAATTCAGTGCAATGCACATGACTCTATTATTGATGAGTTAGAACCAGATTAAGTGAATAAATGTATACATTTCTTCTAGAACATTATTTTCATTTATTTGTCACAAAAAAGTATATCTTGCAAGGTCAAATTTCAACACATTAATTAAGATAGTTTTAAATTAATAAACTTAATATTAAATAGAAGCTACTTTTTTTTTACATTATTTATTTTCAATTGAAAGATAATTGCTTTTCAGTATTGTGTTGGTTTCTGCCAAACATCAGTATGAATCAGCCGTAGGTATACATATGTATACTCTTATTTTTTGAATGCTGATTCTAACCTTTCAGTTCAGTTGCTCGGTTGTGTCCAACTCTTTGTGACCCCATGGACTGCAGCACGCCAGGCCTCCTAGTCCATCACCAACTCCCGGAGTTTACTCAAACCCATGTCCATTGAGTCGGTGATGCCATCCAACCATCTCATCCTCTGTCTTCCCCTTCTCCTCCTTCCCTCAATCTTTCCCAGCATCAGGGTCTTTTCCAGTGAGTCAGTTCTTCACATCAGGTGGTCAAAGTATTGGAGTTTCAGCTTCAGCATCAGTCCTTCCAGTGAACACCCAGGACTGATTTCCTTTAGGATGGACTGGTTGGAATTCCTAGCACTCCAAAGGACTCTCCAAGAATCTTCTCCAGCACCACAGTTCAAAAGCATCAGTTCTTCAGTGCTCAGCTTTCTTTATAGTCCAACTCTCACATCCATACACGACTACTGGAAAAACCACAGCTTTGACTAGACGGACCTTTGTTGGCAAAAATGTCTCTGCTTTTTAATATGCTGTCTAGTTTGGTCATAACTTTCTTCCCAAGGAGCAAGCGTCTTTTAATTTCATGGCTGCAGTCACCATCTGCAGTGATTTTGGAGCCCAAAAAATAAAGTCTGACACTGTTCTACTGTTTCTCCATCTGTTTGCCATGAAGTGATGGGACCAGATGTCATGATCTTAGTTTTCTGAATGTTGAGCGTTAAGCCAACTTTTCACTCTCCTCTTTCACTTTCATCAAGAGGGTCTTTAGTTCTTCTTCACTTTCTGCCATAAGTGTGGTGTCATCAGTATATCTGAGGTTATTGATATTTCTCCTGGTAGTCCTGACTCCAGCTTGTGCTTCATCCAGCCCAGTATTTCTCATGATGTACTCTGCATATAAGTTAAATAAGTAGGGTGACAATATACAGCCTTGACGTACTCCTTTCCCTATTTGGAACCAGTCTGTTGTTCCATGTCCAGTTCTAACTATTGCTTCTTGACCTGCATACATATTTTTCAAGAGGCAGGTCAGGTGGTCTGGTATTCCCATCTCTTTCAGAATTTTCCACAGTTTATTGTGATCCACACAGTCAAAGGCTTTGGCATAGTCAATAAAGTAGAAATAGATGGTTTTCTGAAACTCTCTTGCTTTTTCGATGATCAAGCAGATGTTGGCAACTTGATCTCTGGTTCCTCTGCGTTTTCCAAATCCACGGAAGGGGGAAAAATATGTAGTTCAGTAAATATGCATTGCTAAGTTCATCACTTAGCCTGCTTCCTTATTCTTGAAATGTCATATTGGACTACCCCTATAGTAAGGATGGGCCATACATACTTGAGCAGCTTCTTTAGAGTTTTGCCTTTAACAAAATTCTGATCATTATAATAAATAGCAGTTTATTCAGGATAAGTTAATAGACGTTCACAACTTTAAGGCTTTGGTATACATATTGCCGCAGTGATGTGGGGTGGATGAAGGGATTATATGAATATATACTCCTACCAGCATCTAGTGACTTGTCCACTCTTCAAACCCTCACCAGCACTAGATACATTTAAAATTTTTTCAACAGTTAAACAAAATGCTGTCTCATTATTTTGCGTATTTAATTAGCAATGAAATTGTTTCTTCTTTTTTCTTATTATATTTGAGAAAATATTAGGGACAGGGAGATCAGAAACAGTGGGGAAGGATAGAAACTTCCTCAGTATTTCTTATCAAAATATGTTATCCATTAAGGAAAAACTATAAAATTTAATGTTATCTCTTCTGTCTTTTTTTCTCAACTAGGAGCAATTATTATTACTGTTTGTTTGTGATGATTTTTCAATGCTGCTAGTCCAGGATTAGGTTTTATTTTTACATTTTGGTTATTAATAACAATACATATAACCAACTCCTGTTTTATTGGAGCAATGAGGTAGAGAGAGACAGATGGAAATCACAGACAAACCTAAACCCCAGTGGCAGTGACTTGTGAAAGGAAAGCTAGGATCTCAGGCATACTCACCCATCCTACCCTGGGGGATTTGGGTTACTAGGCAGCAGCTAATAGATCTCTGTAGATTCTTCTGACTAATCTGGGTCTACTTGATATCAGCAGAGCCTGCTGAAAAGTAAAGAAACTGAGCCAACCAGCAAACTTTTCCTCTGGACAACTTTGGCCACAATTTTAACAGATTATTTTTCACTGAGTTTATTACATGAATCCAGTTAATAAAAGATATTTCAATAATGAAGACAATTCTGAATATGATTACTTTGCTAAAACGTTAATTTTTTAATTTATAATTTATATACCTTACTCCTAGGAAGACTTTGAGGTGACTTAGAAAAGAAAGCACAGACCAATCCTGTAATTATAACAGAAAACAGATGCTGTAAGAAAAGAGAAACAAGTTGGCCTCTTAGCTTAGAGCTATAATTCTTAACTTCAGAATCCATCAGAAACCCTTGAGGGGCTTATCCAAACCCAGGTTGCTAGGACCACCACAGAGTTATGGATTCAGGTTTGTGGTAGGCATGAGAATTTGCATTTCTCATGAATCCCCAGAGGTTGCTCATCCAAGGAACCATACTTGGAGAAACACAGATCTTAGGCTGTTTTTTGTTTCTTGAGTTTTGGGAACCATCACTGATTAATATTAGATTTTTTAATTAAATAGTTTCTCTTTATAGCTCATTATCTGATCACACATAGTAGCTGTGTTATCATTTTCATCAGTTTCTTCATATAAATATAAAGGATATGATTGGTTATAATTTCTGGTTATTTTGAACCTGGCCACATTAAACACACCTAGAGAGTTTTTAAATGTAACCAATATGGAAGCTTATCTCCACAGATTCTGATTTAATTGGTCCCTGATGGAGCCTGAAACAATAGTTTTGAAACCTTTCCTGGTGGTTCGAGTGCTCAGCCAGGGTTGTAATACATAGATGGAAGAATAGTCTGTATTGCCTGCAAATAGTCAGCTGGTTCCCTCTGTGCCTTGCCCCCTGCCCCCCATCAATGTGCCCAGCTACTCACTCCCATTTTTATCTGTGTGGTATGCTTTTGGTTCTTAAATATGCTGTTTTGTTCTTCTCTTTATTGAAGTTCATCTGTTTTTGATGAACTATTTCTCTAATCTATCAAGGTCATTTTAAATTCTTTCATTCTTCTAAAGTGTTTAACTCCTGCCCAAATAAGTATCATCTGCAAGTTTAATGAGCAGATTTTCAATTTCCTAATTGAGACTGTGCTCATTAAGTTTTAATGTTTTAAAATTTTATTGCAAATTATTCCTAGCATGCATGTGATGCTACCTTGACTTTGCCCTGGCCATGCACATTTTCTTCATTATCAGTGAACATTTATTTAGTGCTTAAATGTTGTGTGTTATTGAGTCAAGTTCATGACTTGTAAATAGTTGAAAGTAAGTGCTGAATCTGACTCTTAGTGGTTTTAAGTCTACGGAGAATATGTTTGTAGCATGAGCTGCGTGAACAGCACAGGATGTATAAGCATATAAACACAGAAGTTGCGCACTGTCTCTAGTTCACTGGTCAGTGGATGTCCTGACGCACACTGTGGCTGCATAGAGCAGAGACTGAGAGTGCCAGCTGCCTTTTACTAGCTGTGTAACCTTCAGCAAGTTATTTGCTCCTTGTTCCTCAGTTTTCTCATTTATAAAATGTGATTTTGATCGTTCTTGCCTTGATTTGTTGTAAAAATTTATATCAGATAGTGCATGATGGATTCTCAACAGAGCCTAGTACATAGCAACAGTACAAATAAATAGTAACGATTAAGTCAATTAATTGGGCAATTGATAGTAGAAAATATTTAAGATTTGGTTTGACAAGACTGATCATTGATAATTGACACTAAGATATCTGGGACCTGTCCTACTCTGGAACTTTTCATTCGTACAAGTTTAAGCATGTTTTTCTGTAAGCAGATAGTTTAGATTTTCATTTGCGGTGTGTTCTGTTTAACATGGAAAGTGTTCTATGCAGTTAATTGTAACTACTGAGTGGCAGAGCCAGGATTCAAACTCAGGACTTCTGTCTGCAAGATGCTAATTGCTGAATGGTAGTGACAGAGAGAAGAGATTGCCCCAGACATGAGGGGTAAGGTGAGCGAGAATCTTTTTAGAAAGAATAAGATTCCATAAAGAATAAAGAAGCCAATATTTGACCATATACTATGTGTTAAACATTCTTGAGTGCATTGTTTATATTGTCCCATTCAAAGTCTCAAAAAGGTTAAGTAATCCTTGCCCCAAATCATAAAGTGGATAAACGGCAGAGCTAGGAATTCAACCCAGATCTGTTGGCAGCACAGTCCATTCTCTAAGTCACTTCTATAAACTGCCTGCCCTTGAATGGAGTCAGATTGCTTTTTCTGGAGTAGAAGATGCACTCAGAAATGATTTAGAGTGCAGACAGATAAGGTGCAGACAGAGGTACTGTCTACTTCCTGTTTTGTGACAGAGTAAATTGGAAAAAGCAACTGACGGATTTTCTCTTGAGTTTCAGTTCAATTCAGTCGCTCATTTGTGTCCAACTCTTTGCAACCCCATGGACTGCAGCACGCCAGGCCTCCCAGTCCATCACCAACTCCCGGAGTCTACCCAAACTCATGTCCATTGAGTCAGTGCTACCATCCAGCCATCTCATCCTCTGTCATCCACTTCTCCTCCTGCCTTCAACTTTTACCATCATCAGGGTCTTTTCAAATGAGTCAGTTCTTTGCATCTGGTGGCCAAAGTATTGGAGTTTCAGCTTCAGCATCAGTCCTTCCAATGAATATTCAGGACTGATTTCCTTTAGGATGGACTGGTTGGATCTCCTTTCAGTCTAAGGGATTTCAAGAGTCTTCTCTAACAACACAGTTCAAAAGCATCAATTCTTCAGCGCTCAGCTGTCTTTATTGTCCAATTCTCACATCCATACATGACTACTGGAAAAAAACCATAGCCTTAACTACACTGACCTTTGTTGTCTAAAAAGTAATGTCTCTGCTTTTTAATATCCTTTATAGGTTGGTCATAACTTTTCTTCCAAGGACGAAGTGAATTTTAATTTCATGGCTGCAATCACCATCTGCAGTGATTTTGGAGCCCAAAAAAATAAAGTTTGACACTGTTTCCACTGTTTCCCCATCTATTTCCCATGAAGTGATGGGACCAGAAGCCATGATCTTAGTTTTCTGAATGTTGAGCTGTAAGCCACCTTTTTTCACTCTCCTCTTTTACTTTCATCAAGAAGCTCTTTAGTTCTTCTTCGCTTTCTGCCTTAAGTGTGGTGTCATCTGCACATCTGAAGTTATTGATCTTTCTTGGCAATCTTGATTCCAGCTTGTGCTTCTTCCAGCCCAGTGTTCATATGATATACTCTGCATACAAGTTAAATAAGTAGGGTGACAATATACAGCCTTGACGTACTCCTTTTCCTATTTGGAACCAGTCTGTTGTTCATGTCCAGTTCTAACTGTTGCTTCCTGACCTGCATGCAGGTTTCTCAAGAGGCAGGTCAGGTGGTCTGGTATTCCCATCTCTTTCAGAATTTTCCACAGTTTATTGTGATCCACACAGTCAATGGCTGAAGCATAGTCAGTGAAGGAGCAGTAGATGTTTTTCTGGGTCTCTCTTGCTCTTTCCATGATCCAGCGGATGTTAGATATTTAATCTCTGGTCCTCTGCCTTTTCTAAAACCAGCTTGAACATCTGGAAGTTCAAGGTTTACGTATTGCTGAAGCCTGGCTTGGAGAATTTTGAACATTATTTTACTAACCTGTGCAATGAGTGCAGTTGTGCAGTAGTTTGAGCATTCTTTGGCATTGCCTTTCTTGGGGTTGGAATGAAAACTGACCTTTTCCAGTCCCGTGGCCGCTGCTGAGTTCTCCAAATTTGCTGGCATATTGAGTGCAACACTTTCATAGCATCATCCTTTAGGATTGAAATAGCTCAACTGGAATTCCATCACCTCCACTAGCTTTGTTCATAGTGATTCTTCCTAAGGCCCACTTGACTTCACATTCCAGAATGTCTAGCTCTAGGTGAGTGAGCACACCATCGTGGTTATCTGGGTTGTGAAGCTCTTTTTTGTACAGTTCTCCTGTGTATCTTGCCACCTCTTCTTAATATCTTCTATTTCTGTTTGGTCCATACCGTTTCTGTCCTTTACTATGCCCACCTTTGCATGAAATGTTCACTTGGTATCACTGGTTTTCTTGAAGCAATCTCTAGTCTTTCCTAATCTAATGTTATCTTCTATTTCTTTGCATTGATCACTAAGGAAGGCTTTTGTATCTCTCCTTCCTATTCTTTGGAACTCTGCATTCAGATGGGTATATCTTTCTTTTCTCCTTTGCTTTAGCTTCTTTTCCTTTCTCAGCTATTTGTAAGGCCTCCTCAGACAACCATTTTTCTTTTTTGCATTTCTTTCTCTTGGGGATGGTCTTGATCAGTACCTCCAGTATAGTATCATGAACCTCCATCCATAGTTTGCAGGCACTCTGTCTATCAGATCTCATCACTTGAATCTTATTTGTCACTTCCACTGTATAATTGTAAGGGATTTGATTTAGGTCATACCTGAATGATCTATCTTTTTGCCTTTTCATACTGTTAGGGTTCTTAAGGCAAGAATACTGAAGTGGTTTGCCATTCCCTTCTCCGGTGGGCCACATTTTGTCAGAACTCTCCACATGGAGTCGCAAAGAGTTGGACATAGCTGAGCGACTAAACTGAACTCAGCTGAAGTGAACTGGACTGAATGGTCTAGTGATTTTCACTACTTTCTTCAATTTAAGTCTGAATTTGGCAATAAGGAGTTCATGATCTGAGCCACAGTCAGCTCCCGATCTTGTTTTTGCCTACTGTATAGAGCTTCTCCATCTTTGGCTGCAGAGAATACAATCAGTCTGATTTGATATTGACCATCTGGTGATGTCTGTGTGTACAGTTGTCTCTTGTGTTGTTGGAAGCGGGTGTTTTCTACCACCAGTGCGTTCTCTTCACAAAACTCTTTGTTAGCCTTTGCTGTTTCATTCTGTACTCTAAGGCCAAATTTGCCTGTTACTCCAGGTATTTCTTGACTTCCTACTTTTACATTCTAGTCCATTGTGAAGAAAAGGACATCTTTTGGGGGACTTAGTTCTAGGTCTTGTCGATCTTCATAGAACCGTTCAACTTCAGCTTCTTTGTCCTTAGTGTTTGGGGCATAGACTTGGATTACCGTGATATTGAATGATTTGCTTTGAAAATGAACAGAGATCATTCTGTCATTTTTGAGACTGCACCCAAGTACTGCATTTTGGACTCTTTTGTTGACTATGAGGGCTCCTCCATTTCTTCTTAGGGATTCCTGCCCACACTAATAGATGTAATGGTCATCTGAGTTAAATTCACCCATTCCAGTCCATTTTAGTTCACTGATTCCTAATATGTCAGTGTTCACTCTTGCCATCTCCTGTTTGATCACTTCCAATTTGCCTTGATTCATGAACCTAACGTAGAAGGCAATGGCACCCCACTCTACTCTTGCCTGGAAAATCCCATGGACGGAGGAGCCTGATAGGCTGCAGTCCATGGGGTCGTTAAGTCGGACACGACTGAGCGACTTCACTTTCACTTTTCACTTTCATGCATTGGAGAAGGAAATGGCAACCCACTCCAGTGTTCTTGCCTGGAGAATCTCAGGGACAGGGGAGCCTGGTGGGCTGCCGTCTATGGGGTTGCACAGAGTTGGACACGACTGAAGCGACTTAGCAATAGCAGCAGCACGGACCTAACATTCCAGGTTCCTATGCAATATTGTTATTACAGCATCTGACTTTACTTCCATGACCTTTTATATCCACAACTGCACGTTGTTTCTGCTTTGGCTCTGTCTCTTCATTCTTTCTGAAGTTATTTCTATACTCTTCTCCAGCAGCATATTGGGCACCTATCCACCTGGGGAGTTCATCTTTCAGTGTCATATCATTTTGCATTTTCATACTGTTCATGGGGTTCTCAAGGCAAGAATACTGAAGTGTTTTGCCCTTCCCTTCTCCAGGGGACCACATTTTGTCAGACCTCTTCTCCATATCCAGTCCGTTTTGGGTGGCTGTGGCTTATAGTTTCATTGAGTTAGATAAGGCTGTGATCGGTTGGCCAGTTTGATTAGTTTTCTGTGATTGTGGTTTTCTTTTCCTGTGCCCTCTGATGGAAAAGGATGTGGAAGCTTCCTGATGGGAGTGACTGACTGAGAGGGAAACTAGGTCTTGTTCTGGTGGGCGGGGCCATGCTCAGTAAATTTTTAATCCAATTTTCTGCTGGTGGAGAGGGTGTGTTCCCTCCCTGATCTTTGACCTGTGACCAAACTATGGTGGGTGTAAGGAAGATAATGGGGACCTCCTTCAGAAGGTCTTGTGTGTGCACTGTTGTATTTAGTACCCCAACCCTGCAGCAGGCCACTGTCAACCCACGCCTCCTCCGGAGACTCCTGGACACTCATAGGAAGTCTGGGTCAGACTTGTGTGCGGTCTTTGCTCCTTTCTCCTGGTCCTGGCACGTAGGTCGTGGTCCTTTACAGTTAGGTTGGACTAAATTAGACTGAAATTAGATCCACGTTCAAGATCAGGAGGGGTGGCCGTGAGGAGATACCCCTTGTCCAAGATAAGGAGCAGCAGCTGTGCTTTACTGGAGCAGCCGTGAAGAGATACCCCACATCCAAGGTAAGAGAAACCCAAGTAAGACGGTAGGTGTTGCGAGAGGGAATCAGAGGGCAGACACATTGAAACCATAATCACAGAAAACTAGTCAATCTGATCTCACGGACCACAGCCTCGTCTAACTCAGTGAAACTAAGCCATGCCGTGTGGGGCCACCCAAGACGGGCGGGTCATGGCGGAGAGGTCTGACAGAATGTGGTCCACGGGAGAAGGGAATGGCAAACCATTTCAGTATTCTTGCCTTGAGAACCCCATGAACAGTATGAAAAGGCAAATTGATAGGATATTGAAAGAGGAACTCCCCAGGTCGGTAGATGCCCAATATGCTACTGGAGATCGGTGAAGAAATTGAAGGGATGGAGCCAAAGCAGAAACAATGTGCAGTTGTGGATGTGACTGGTAATAGAAGCAAGGTTCGATGCTGTTAAGAGCAGTATTGCATAGGAACCTGGAATGTTAGGTCCATGAATCAAGGCAAATTGGAAGTGGTCAAACAAAAGATGGCAAGAGTGAACGTCGACACTCTAGGAATCAGCAAACTAAAATGAACTGGAATGGGTGAATTTAACTCAGATGACCATTATATCTACTATTGTGGGCAGGAATCCCTTAGAAGAAATGGAGGAGCCATCATGGTCAACAAAATGCAGTACTTGGAGGCAATCTCAAAAACAACAGAAAGATCTCTGTTCGTTTCCAAGGCAAACCATTCAATATCATGGTAATCCAAGCCTATGCCCCAACCAGTAACACTGAAGAAGCTGAACCTAAACAATTTTATGCAGACCTACAAGACCTTTTAGAACTAACACCCCCCAAAAAATGTCCTTTTTATTATAGGGGACTGGAATGCAAAAGTAGGAAGTCAAGAAACACCTGGAATAACAGGCAAATTTGGCCTTGGAATATAGAATGAAGCAGGGCAAAGGCTAATAGAGTTTTGCCAAGAGAACATACTGGTCATAGCAAACACCCTCTTCCAACAACACAAGAGAAGACTCTACACATGGACATCACCAGATGGTCAACACCAAAATCAGATTGATTATATTCTTTGCAGCCAAAGATGGAGAAGCTCTATACAGTCAACAAAAACAAGACCAGGAGCTGACTGTGGCTCAGATCATGAACTCCTTACTGCCA
>NW_011494904.1:1631083-1642340 GCF_000754665.1 Bison bison bison | reverse complement strand
ATAGATTTAAGGGACTAGATCTGATAGATAGAGTGCCTGATGAACTATGGATGGAGGTTCGTGACATTGTACAGGAGACAGGGATCAAGACCATCCCCATGGAAAAGAAATGCAAAAAAGCAAAATGGCTGTCTGGGGAGGCCTTACAAATAGCTGTGAAAAGAAGAGAAGCCAAAAGCAAAGGAGAACAGGAAAGATATAAGCATCTGAATGCACAGTTCCAAAGAATAGCAGGGAGCCATAAGAAAGCCTTCCTCAGCAATCAATGCAAAGAAATCCAGGAAAACAACAGAATGGGAAAGACTAGAGATCTCTTCAAGAAAATCAGAGATGCCAAGGGAACGTTTCATGCAAAGATAGGCTCGATAAAGGACAAAAATGGTATGGACCTAACAGAAGCAGAAGATATTAAGAAGAGGTGGCAAGAATACACAGGAGATGTATACCAAAAAGATCTTCACAACCAGGATAATCATGATGGTGTCATCACTCACCTAGAGCCAGACATCCTGGAATGTGAAGTCAAGTTGGCCTTAGGAAGCATCACTACAAACAAAGCTAGTGGAGGTGACGGAATTCCAGTTGAGCTATTTCAAATCCTGGAAGATGATGCTGTTAAAGTGCTGCACTCAATATGCCAGCAAATTTGGAAAACTCAGCAGTGGCCACAGGACTGGAAACTGTCAGTTTGCTTTCCAATCCCAAAGAAAGGCAATGCCAAAGCATGCTCAAACTACCGCACAATTGCACTCATCTCACATGCTAGTAAAGAAATGCTCAAAATTCTCCAAGCCAGGTTTCAACAATATGTGAACCATGAACTTCCTGTTGTTCAAGCTGGTTTTAGAAAAGGCAGAGGAGCCAGAGATCAAATTGCCAGTATCTGCTGGATCATCGAAAATGCAAGGAGAGTTCTAGAAAACCATCTATTTCTGCTTTATTGACTATGCCAAACCTTTGACTGGGTGGATCACAATAAACTGTGGACAATTCTGAAAGAGATGGGCATACCAGACCACCTGATCTGCCTCTTGAGAAATTTGTATGCAGGTCAGGAAGCAACAGTTAGAACTGGACATGGAACAATAGACTGGTTCCAAATAGCAAAAGGAGTACGTCAAGGCTGTATATTGTCACCCTGCTTATTTAACTTATATGCAGAGTACATCATGAGAAACGCTGGGCTGGAAGAAACACAAGCTGGAATCAAGATTGCCGGGAGAAATATCAGTCACCTCAGATATGCACCCTTATGGCAGAAAGTGAAGAGGAACTCAAAAGCCTCTTGATGAAAGTGAAAGAGGAGAGTGAAAAA
The DNA here is from genome assembly GCF_000754665.1 of Bison bison bison. Taxonomy (NCBI): domain Eukaryota; kingdom Metazoa; phylum Chordata; class Mammalia; order Artiodactyla; family Bovidae; genus Bison; species Bison bison. The sequence goes on along the minus strand of NW_011494904.1, from coordinate 1,641,025 downwards.
GTTGGCTTAAAGCTCAACATTCAGAAAACTAAGATCATGCCATCTGGTCCCATCACTTTATGGCAAATAGATGGGGAAACAGTGGAAACAGTGTCAGACTTTATTTTTGGGGGCTCCCAAATACTGCAGATGGTGATTGCCTCCCTGAAAATAAAAGATGCATACACCTTGGAAGGAAAGTTATGACCAATCTAGATAGCATAGTAAAAGGCCGAGACATTTGCCAACAAAGGTCCGTCTAGTCAAGGCTATGGTTTTTTCAGTGGTCATTTATGGATGTGAGAGTTGGACTGTGAAGAAAGCTGAGCGCTGAAGAATTGATGCTTTTGAACTGTAGTTCAAAAGTTTCTCCAAAACTGTGGTTTTGGAGAAAACTCTTGGGAGTCTCTTGGACTGCAAGAAGATCCAACCAATCCATTTTAAAGGAGATCAGTCCTGGGTGTTCATTGGAAGGACTGATGCTAAAGCTGAAACTCCAATACTTTGGCCACCTCGTGCGAAGGGTTGACTCATTGGAAAAGACCCTGATGCTGGGAGGGATTAGGGGCAGGAGGAGAAAGGGATGACAGAGAATGAGATGGCTGGATGGCATCACTGACTCGATAGATATGAATTTGAGTGAACTCCGGGAGTTGGTGATGGACAGGGAGGCCTCGCATGCTGTGATTCATGGGGTCGCAAAGAGTCGGACACGACTGAACAACTGAACTCAACTGAAATTAGAGTGAGTTAGGTTTATTTATGTGCATATATAAATAATTTTTTTAACTCTAAGATTATTTGTTCTTGTTCTTGACCTGGTTTGGTTGTCCTTAACTGAAAATCTAAGTAATACAATAGTATTACAGTACAGTCTGAACTCTGGAGATACCATTTTGAAGCTGATAGGATTATTTCTAGCAGACAATAAAATATTCTTACTTTTCATACTTACTACTAATAACGAATAACAGCTTCTTACTACTAATAAGGACTTCCATGGTGGTTCAGACAGTAAATAATCTGCTCACAGTGCAGGAGACCTAGGTTCGATCCCTGTATTGTGAAGATCCCCTGGAGCAGGAATTGCGATCCACTCTAGTATTCTTGCCTGGAGAATCCCACGTACAGAAGGTAAAGTCCATAGTGTCACCAACACTTTCACTTTCACTACTAATAAAGAGTTTACTTTTTTAAATCCTTTATAAAATGAAAATAAATGTGTGCTTTAGTAAAGGGATATAATTTCTGATCAGCTTGTTTATTATGTATGTGTTCAGACATCTTATACCAAAACCCATAGCCAGTGTGCTCAGTGAGAGTTCATTTCTCTCTCTCTACGCCAACTTCACCACATCCCCAGATAATAATTTAAGCAGTCTGAGTAAATTGAATATCATTATGCTTACTGTACGTACCACTAATTTTGTTTTCAGTTAGACTTTTTCCATTTTAGAATTTGTGCTTACTGTTGTTGTGGGAAAAGGAAACTGAAGTTTTAGAATTACTGAATTACTAATAATAGTTGTATAGCACAACACAGTTGAGGTAAAGAGAATGTTATAGACTTGGTTTTGAATTTCAGCTTTACTGCTTATATGCTGGCAGTTACTGAGTGTCTTTGCACCTTGGTTTCATCTAATGCCAGTGAGGAGAATTTATGCCCACCTTATAGGATGACTGTGAAAACTGAATTTAACAAGCCATGCACAACACTGTGTACTCATTAAAAGTTAACTGTTATTATTGATGATAATAGCTGGTTCCATGCTGACAAGAGCGTTGGTTGAGAAGGGGAAATATTTGAGTTTTGAAAATTTTAGCAAAGATGAAAGGAAGATTGTCCTCTGCCAAATTCTAGCAACTAGGCCTCACTGTCCCATGCTGCCTGCACATCCTGCCCTTCCTGGCTCGTTAAGTGCTCTTGGATCAGATCCGCAGAGTGGTTTACATGACTGTGAGTGGCACTGATCCAATTATGTAGCTCGCCTGCAGAGCCATTTAGTGGTAGCCAAGGTAGCTTATTTCTATGTCATTTAGATTAATTTTTCCATTTAACTTGTATTACTACCAAACCCATTGCAAGATATTTCCAGTTTTCTGCTTTCAAAATTTACTTTTAAAAGCAGTGATAAATAGGCTTCTGTTTGATTTTAAATGGTTTTCTATAGCTACACAATTTTAGCTCCACATAAAAATTGCTTAGATGTTGTTGCTCCTTCGTCCATAAAATTGCAAACACCTAGGGCTTGGTTGAATATCCAGGTGTACGGAAGCTCAATGTTAATTTTTCAAAGGTTGTATATATTTCTGATATAGCAACTGATTGCGGAAAAAATGGGTTTGTATATTGTTGCAGCAATATAAGTAACAGCTGCCTCTTAAAATAGGAAATAGAAAAACCAAGTTAAGAGGCATCTAATGTGATCACTAATTATTTTACCGGAGTTTTAAAAGAATGTATCAATAATGGGTTTTTGTTTCAGGCTATTTGCATACAGAACCTTGGCTTCCAAAATTAAGAAATGAGCTCTTATGAATTACACTTAAATATGACGGCGGCAGAGATCTTTGTGCCCTGAAGCGAGAGCCTGATCTCTGGCTGTTTGGATCTGTACTTGGTGTAATGTGGTGCACTGTTCTCAGCCAAAGCCCTGTGTTGTCTGGGCAACTCCCGTTGCCATAGCAATGAAATTCTTTTGCGGGAGCAGGGCGAATGCTAATTGTAGCCATTTGTTGTTCCTTCTGTCGATCCCTTAACTAGCACAGTTGTAGAGCAGCCAGAGATTCTGGGTGAACAGCACGGAGTGCCCCCAAAAGCATTACTGCTGAAGGCAACCGGCTGCTCTGCTTAAAAAATCACTGGAGCAGCCGCCGGTGCAGGCAGTGCCGCTGTGTGGGCAGAAGCACAGCGTGGCTCCGGCCTGACAACTGTTGAGCTGGGAGGGAAAGAGAAGGCTGTTTGAAACCTGTTGAGAAGTTGCTGATGACATGGAGATTAATTTGACATCAGTCCCTCGGAGGTAGGTAGGCATATCATAACAACTGTTTATCCAGGCTAAAAGCAGTACTGGAATGCCCAGAGGCTGTGGGAGACAGATCAGTGGTTCTTCCTTTCATTTCCATCCGAAACTGCATTACTGTGGCCTAAGGTAAAATGATTCATTTGGTTGGAACCAACCAATTGTAATTCACATAGGTATTAGATTCAGTTAATATTGGTAACTCCCCCCTCTCTTTATAATCCCTTATTTTTAGAGACTCATGATTTAGCTGCCAGAAATGAGTTGAAACTGAAAATCATCTCAACATAAATGAGAACAGACTCCTTTTGAAAAATAAATGACCAAGTAATATCTACCAATTATGTGGTCTATCATGCTACTTTAATTCAAGAAAATACTATTAACCTAGCTCATAATTCATTGTAAGGTCTAATTGCTATAGGTACTTGGGTAAGAAAAAAAATATTATAATGGTAAGAGAAAACATGTGAGGCACAATTATACTATTACATTACATTTTCCCTCTAGAAGTGTACTGACCCATAAAGATTGGTCAAGTTCATGAGACTTTTAAAAACTAGCTTCTGTGTAAGCATACTAATAAATTTCAAGGTAGTTTTTATAAGGTATAAATTTAATGTATCTGCCTCTTAATATATGTGCCTCTGTATTAATAGACTGAAGGTACATCCTGGCTGAAATGTCCTTAAAATGTAGAGAAACTGATATCATAGGCTTGTTATACAAAACTATTCATCATAGTTTTTTTGTTTGTATTGAGATGGTCAAATTAGCTATAAGGATAGTGCATCATAACCACAGATTCCTCTTTTTACTGGGGCGTAGGGAAAGAAGTCTTTCAAGTCAGTGTTTTTTTTTTTTTTTTTCTTTAAAGAACTGCATGTATATTTAATATTTTTATCGCTTTTCTTGCTCTTTACAGGGAGGCAACTACCAGAATATCATTCAGTGTACTGAAAGAAACTGGTTTCTGATGATAGTGATCATAATAAGTCATTTGTGTGCTTCAGACACTAAACAAATTAGTCCTATTCCATTGTTTAAAATAGATATTCAGCCCATAAATTCCAAGGAGAGAAGATTTGAAATTTGTTGAAATTTTCTAAAATACACAGTTTTCTTCTTTTCATAATTTTTAATTAAGAGAAGAAAATATCTGTAAACTATATAATAAACACTATTTTTGAGTATTATCTATACCTTACTTGTGAACTTCATATACAAGATATTACAAATATTCCTTAATAAACTTTTTTGGAGTTATTTTGAAGATTATTTTTACTAAATCTTCAACATTAAAATATTTGGTTGTACTTCTAAAACACTACGTTCTCAGTATAATAAATGAAAAAAAGAGCTTATTTATTTATTAATGCCTTTAATTCCTCAGCCTACAAAAATCAAGTTATTGTTAAATTTACCACCAAGCATGACTTCTGCTGCTGCTAAGTCGCTTCAATCATGTCCAACTCTGTGTGACCCCATAGACGGCAGCCCACTAGACTCCGCCGTCCCTGGGATTCTCCAGGCAAGAACACTGGAGTGGGTTGCCATTTCCTTCTCCAATGCGTGAAAGTGAAAAGTGAAAGTGAAGTCATTCAGTCGTGTCCGACTCTTCACAACCCCATGGTCTGTAGCCTATCTATCAGGTTCCTCCGTCCATGGGATTTTCCAGGCAAGAGTACTGGAATGGGTTGCCATTGCCTTCTCCGAGCATGGCTTCTGGCCCCCCTTAAATGATTAGGTCTCCCATAGAGTTCCAAGAATGATTGAAGTCTAACCTTACCACCAGCCTGCACAGAGAGAATTTTTGTCAACACACCATTTAGCAGTGGACTGGATGATAACTGGCCAGATAGATTTCCATCATGATCAGTCCTCAGTAGCCCTCTGGAGAAATCAGAGTAGACCATCCATCCTCAGTCAACCAAGGGTCTTTTCCTTAATAGCTAGAGATGAAAAGACTAAAATCTGATTATGGGATGAGTAATGCTCTCACATCATAGAAATTAAGCCTCATCCAAAAAGCCAGCTCTTTGAGGTACCTACAGCTTTCTTCCAGGGGCAGAAATAGACCATTGCTGCTTGTGTCCAGAGCCGACCACTGGGGAAACCCACAGCCCAGCTTGTCCTGTTGGGTGCTATGTAGGACTTTGCTCTGAATGATGTAACATGCCAGCACCTGGCTCACTTGGGCCAAACAAACTGAAGCATTCCCAAACAACTTCCAGGGAAGGTGACAGCCCGCAGGCATTTAGAATCAGGTTGCTTGGTAGGAGTGAGTCTTACAACAAGCTCCGTCTGGGAAGCAGGAGTTGACCGTGGAAGGAGGAGTCCGGGGCCCGAGCTGCTTCTCCTGCCTCAGTCCGGTGTGGGTGGTGGGATACTCTCTTCCTGACATGATGGATCATTCACATCCGAGACAGTTGTCCTCTCGAGAAGAGACACCTCCTGGGGCGTGTGTCAGGAAACCTAGGAGAGGCACATGAGCACGCCCCATTAGGTGCCCTCCACTCCATCAGCAATGAAGGCGGGACCTGATAGCTTAGAAGAACCACTCTGGTGGGAAAATGAGGGAGTGAGCGACCTAAATTTTAAAATTCTTTGTTAACCCCCATTCAAACACTCTCTCCTTGTCCCTCCTTTTAAGTCAAGGAAGCTTGAAGAAGCTTATGTCCCACTATGATTCTCCGTGGAAGATTGATGAGCCATTCTCCCAATACATAGATGGAGGAAGCCTGCCTTAAAAATCTGACTGTAAAATCTGTACCTCATATGGCTCTTTATTAGAAGATTCAGTTCCTTGTGATCTGTGCCACACTCAAGCCCTTCCTAAGTACATACAGCTCACTGATAGTCCTGAATAACAGTGGTGGTTTTTTTTTCATGTAGTGGTAGTTGGTAACGTGGGTCACCTTTGGCAACCTGTTAGATATTTTTTAGCAGTTTTGAGGTTTGCAGTTTAGTTCATTTTTACAGTTATTTCTCAATTATTTTTAGTCAACCATGTCTTATTCATAGTTTAGCCTTCTTTTTCATTGTGCCCAGCATTAAACAATTTGCTCCTAAGAAAACTAGTTAAGAATTAATGTTTATAACTTTGGATGATAGTTCAAGTTTTTAATTTTTAAAACTTCGATTCATTTTTCTCCTTGTCATTACATGAAAATTATTAGTCAAAAGCCAGGAACTATCACTCTCTAAATTATAAATTATACATAATGAACAACTCTGTTGGTAATTCCAAACCTTCTTGCTATGTGTCAGAAACACTGGGAAGCCTCATTCCAGAACTACTGAAGTAGAGCTTCTGGGGTAGGTTCTCAGGAACTGTTTTTAAACAGAGTTCTAAGATGATTATTGTGTCCCTAAGATATCCCTAGTGGGAGAAAGAACATTTTGGAAACAGTGATCTGAGGGTGATATTCTTCACTTTTTGATGTCTGGTTTCAATGTGAAAACAAGGTTCCAGGAATACAACTAACTGGCTCATATTTTTATTTTTTGTTCTTTTTTGCTGTTTCTTTTTCTCTAAAATGAAAGTATTTCAAATATTTGACTGTTAAAGATATGTACATAAAAATGGTGTTAAATACGTAGTGGATTTAAAAAAAAAAAAAAAACACAGGTGGTGGTGTGGTTTAGTCATTAAGTTCTGTCCGACTCTTTGTGACCCCATGGACTGTAGCCCACCAGACTCCTCTGTCTATGGGATTTCCCAGGTAAGAATCCTGGAGTGGGTTGCCGTTTCCTTCTCAAGCAGATCTTCCCCACCTAGAGATTGAACCTGGGTCTCCTGCATTGCAGGAGGATTCTTAATGTAAATCTTATTAACTAGAAATAAAATGTAAGCAATATATAGAACATGGACACAATTGCTGGTTTAAAGGTGTAAAATGTTGTTATAAAAGAACACCCCAGAGTGCAAAAAAAAAAAAAAATAATTGGGACTGCATGAACCAGTAGATTGGAAAGATTCATTTTTAATCCATATCCTTCCAGACTATTTACTTAGACTAGTTTGAAACATACTTTCAGCATTAGCGAAATTGCCAAACAAACAGAGCAGACATAATTGGCTGAAATTTAATTAGAAAATGTCTTTGTTTAAAAAATAATTTTTAGGAAACCCTGAAGTGTACATTGATTGTATGCATTCATTTTTAGTCAGTTTGCTGGTGACAGTTCACCTAGAGCTGAGAAGGATAGCTCTAGGTCTAGCCTCCAGTTCTCTGGCTTATGGCAAGTCACTGTTTCAACAAAGTCTGGGCTTCTGGGGCATGGAATTATAATGAGGGACAACTTAACCTATGTTTATGTGTAGGTACAACCTCAGTTTGCCTTATAATATTACACACACTTGGGAACTGGTAACCACTGGCTTGCAGGCATTTCTCAGTTGAGCAAAAATTGTCTGTTGCACACACTAGTGTCATCAAAAAAAGAAAAGAAAAGAAAACATGTAAGGCAGCAAATAAAAGAAGAGTTTTAAGAATTATAATTTGGGAGATACAAATTCAGGGAAGAGAAAGAATTTAATTTATAAAGCAAAACCATGAGGCTGTATATTCTGACACAAGAAAGGAAATGTTTATCCTTGAGGAATGTCTGTCCCAAGTTGATTTTGGTAAGAGTTTGGTAAGTATTTTCACTTTCTGGCTAGTGTTCTGAGTTGGGATGATAATAGAAGGTCAGGTTCCATCCAGGCTGGGACATGCGTGACCTCCACTTCCTCAGTGGCTCTGGCCTCCGTCTTAGAGAGCTCACTTAGCGGTACCAGCCCCATGCTGAGTTTCCTGCCATGCTAGCCATTAGTGAGTCTGTTTCTTCTCTTTTCCCACTCAAATTTTAAGAGAACTCAACACCCTTGAACTGCTTGTCTGAAATACCTTTTCCAAGTTCTCCCCTAGTATTGGAAGGATCACTTTTCAGATATACCAGAAAAATTCCTAAAACCTCTGGCATTCTGTTCTTATAAATAGCTAACCCTTAGGTTAAACAGTAATCACACTTGAGATGGCACTGGCCCTGCCATGTTGGGTTTTGGTCCTGTCTCTTTCTGTTTCACTTGCTTTTTTGATTCTCTTGCTTCGTTCTTGTTAAACATGCTGACAAACCTCAGGCTGTGTGTTAAAACCAGAGGAAAAGGAAAGACAAAAAAGTAACTTAAGTTTTAAAATAACTTCCTTCCAGGCAGGCTAAAGTTGTTAGGTCTTATGAAAGCAACTACAACAAGAAACCTTTCTGGACCAAAAAGGCCCGAGTTTTATAAGTTGTCCTTAGACTGACTCTCCGTCCCGAAGTAAAGTGCTTTAGTGGCTCCACATCTTACTCCCTGAGAGTCTTCTCCCTCATCAGGCAGGTTTCAAAGCTCCCTTTGATGTCAGCTTCCAGGCCTACATTCCTTCCCACTCCTGGTCAAAGAAAAAGTCCCTGCGGCCCTGTGCTGCTGTAGTGCATTCTGCCCACCTTCCACCTGGTAAGCTTACTGTCATTCTTACTGGAATATGAACTCCTAGATGGCGGGGGTCATTGTCTCCATCTCCCACTCCCTAATACCTAGTAGAGTGCCCAGCAAATGTGTATAAGTGGTCCTGGTGGTGGTCGTGGTCAGTTGCTAGTTTGTGTATGACTGTTTGCGACCCCATGGACTGCAACATGCAGGGCTTCCCTGTCCTGCACTGTCTCCCAGAGTTTGCTTAGATTCATATCCAGCTGTGAAAAGAAGAGAAGCAAAAAGCAAAGGAGAAAAGGAAAGATATAAGCATCTGAATGCAGAGTTCCAAAGAATAGCAAGAAGAGATAAGAAAGCCTTCCTCAGCAATCAATGCAAAGAAATTGAGGAAAACAACAGAATGGGAAAGACTAGAGATCTCTTCAAGAAAATTAGAGATACCAAGGGAACATTTCATGCAAAGATGGGCTCGATAAAGGACAGAAATGGTATGGACCTAACAGAAGCAGAATATATTAAGAAGAGGTGGCAAGAATACACAGAAGAACTGTACAAAAAAGATCTTCACGACCCAGATAATCACAATGGTGTGATTGCTCACCTAGAGCCAGACATCCCGGAATGTGAAGGCAAGTGGGCCTTACAAAGCATCACTATGAACAAAGCTAGTGGAGGTGATGGAATTCCGGTTGAGCTCTTTCAAATCCTGAAAGATGATGCTGTGAAAGTGCTGCACTCAATATGCCAGCAAATTTGGAAAACTCAGCAGTGGCCACAGGACTGGAAAAGGTCAGTTTTCATTCCAGTCCCAAAGAAAAGCAATGCCAAAGAATGCTCAAGCTACCACACAATTGCACTCATCTCACACACCAGTAAAGTAATGCTCAGAATTCTCCAAGCCAGGCTTCAGCAATACGTGAACCGTGAACTTCCAGATGTTCAAGCTGGTTTTCGAAAAGGCAGAGGAACCAGAGACCAAATTGCCAACATCCACCGGATCATGGAAAAAGCAAGAGAGTTCCAGAAAACCATCTATTTCTGCTTTATTGACTATGCCAAAACCTTTGACTGTGTGGATCACAATAAACTGTGGAAAATTCTGAAAGAGATGGGAATACCAGACCACCTGACCTGCCTCTTGAGAAATTTGTATGCAGGTCAGGAAGCAACAGTTAGAACTGGACATGGAACAACAGACTGGTTCCAAATAGGAAAAGGAGTACATCAAAGCTGTATATTGTCACCCTGCTTCTTTAACTTATATGCAGAGTACATCATGAGAAACGCTGGGCTGGAAGAAGCACATACTGGAATCAAGATTGCCAAGAGAAATATCAATAACCTCAGAGATGTAGATGATACCACCCTTATGGCAGAAAGTGAAGAGGAACTAAAAAGCCTCTTGATGAAGGTGAAAGAGGAGAGTGAAAAAGTTGTCTTAAAACTCAACATTCAGAAAACGAAGATCATTGCATCCGGTCC
>NW_011494904.1:1626525-1630983 GCF_000754665.1 Bison bison bison | reverse complement strand
ACAGTGGAAACAGTGTCAGACTTTATTTCTGGGGGCTCCAAAATCACTGCAGATGGTGACTGCAGCCATGAAATGAAAAGACGCTTCCTCCTTGGAAGAAAAGTTATGACCAACATAGATAGCATATCGAAAAGCAGAGACATTACTGTGCCATCAAAGGTCCATCTAGTCAAGGCTATGGTTTTTCCTGTGGTCATGTATGGATGTGAGAGTTGGACTGTGAAGAAAGCTGAGCGCCGAAGAATTGATGCTTTTGAACTGTGGTGTTGCAGAAGACTCTTGAGAGTCCCTTGGACTGCAAGGAGATCCAACCAGTCCATTCTGAAGGAGATCAGCCCTGGGATTTCTTTGGAAGGAATGATGCTGAGGCTGAAACTCCAGTACTTTGTCCACCTCATGCGAAGAGTTGACTCATTGGAAAAGACTCTGATGCTGGGAGGCATTGGGGGTGGGAGGAGAAGGGGACGACAGAGGATGAGATGGCTGGATGGCATCACTGACTCGATGGACGTGAGTCTGAGTGAACTCCAGGAGTTGGTAATGGACAGGGAGGCCTGGCGTGCTACGATTCATGGGGTCACAAAAGGTCGGACACAACTGAGCGACTAAACTGAACTGAGTTATTGATGCTATCTAACCTTAGTGGTTATTATTTCTACCCATAATGTTGTTACTGGTTCCAAGCTTGCTCTACTTGCTGCTCAAGGAGTTGAGGCCAGGAAGAGACTTTAATCGGGGAGCCAGCTGACTGAGAAGATGGCAAGCTAGTGCCTCGAAATAACCATCTTAACAGGGTCTGGATGCCAGGTTCTTTTATAGATCAGAGAGAAAGAAGCAATGAGGAACTAAAATTGAAAGGAGAGAGGAAGAGGCAGTGGGGAAGTTAAGTGAAAGGGTCTTCAGTCTTGCAAAACATCTCCAAGGGCACGTCCAGCCTTTGGAACTGCTGTGTTAATCTCTTCTATTCACAGGTGGGTAGCGACATATTATCTCTCTAGGAGCTTATTGAAGGGACTTTAGTTTATAGTCAAGCAGAAGGCAGGGTCCTCAAGGCAAGCCAGTAAGTACGATTATAATAATAAGAGCAAGGAAAAGCAAGTCAAACAAAAATTTCAACATGGAGTCAGAATTGACTTCTTGCCTGCAACAGTCTCATTTGTCTCTAGATCATATTTTTTCAGGTAATTGACTGGTATCACAATCCAAATATTGGATATTACATCTTCATGTGGTATCACACTTTTAATCATCTTTAAAACTTAGGTTTAAAAAAAAAATTAGGTTTTGTTTTTACTTGCTACAGTCTTTTTTAAATTTTACATACTGCAGAAGACTGAGTTTTTGTGCATGACTGATGTACACATCATGGGTTCAGTGTTCTCAAAATGAACTTGCCATATAACCAACATCTATATGGTTTTTCAATGATATAGAAGCTTACCAGGAATAATAAAGAATTGGTCTTCGTATGTGGGATTCCCTTGTGGCTCCAAGGGTAAAGAGTCTGCCCGCAATGCAGGAGACCTGACTTCGATGCCTGGGTTGGGAAGTTCCCATGGAGAAGAAAATGCACCCCACTCCAGTATTCTTGCCTGGAAAATCTCATGGACTGAGGAGCCTGGCAGACTGTAGTCCATGGGGTCGCAAAGAGTTGGACACGACTGATCTTGATATGAAGTTAGTGTTGGAAATGATTTGCCACCATTTTACTTGATTCTGTGTGTGTGTGTGTGTGTGTGTGTGTGTGTGTTTAGACAAGGAAGTGACAGTGATGCCTGTGGCAAGTAGACTTTTTCCCTCTGTTAAAGTGCTTTTTAAATTCTCCTTTTTGCATTCCCTTGACAATTTCAAAGGAAATTCAATTTAAATATGCTTTTCTAGCAGCATTTAAATGTATGTAAATGGATTGTAAATAAAAACTTTAAAGGAAATGAAGATGATTTACAAATATCCCATTAATTCCCCAAGCATCCCTATATGACTCTGAAAAGGGCAGTTGTCTTAGAATCATAAGGCTGGAAGAGACTCTTCAGTGGATCTATGAGTAGCCTTACAGAGAAATAACTGGCCACTTTCTCTTAAAATGCTCAGCACAGGAAACTCCGCACTCTCTCTGGAGAGCCCTCAGTGCGGGCTGTCATAGGGACCTGTGAGGGTGAGATGAAGACAGAGCACGCCGTCCCTGGAGGCCTCCCTCAGCACCCCAGCCCCAGCCAGACACAGGCCTCGGGAGCCACTCGGGCCCCCCGCCCCGCCCTTATCACCATCCCCACGACCGAAGCCCCTGCCGTGCCCTGAGCACCACCACAGGCCAGGGTCCTGAGTAGACTTCTCCCCGCTCTGAGAGGCTGCCACAGCTGGCCTTCCCTCAGTGCCACTGCCTTCCCTGCCCTCCCGGTTCCTAGACAGTTGGTTTTATTATATCAGTGGGGTTCCCTTCACTCTCCTTCCTTCCAGGTTTCCTCCCATCCACTTCACTCCTATGCGCTGCTGCTGCTGCTGCTGCTGAATCGCTCCAGTCGTGTCCGACTCTGTGCGACTCCATAGACAGCAGCCCACCAAGGCTCCCCCGTCCCTGGGATTCTCCAGGCAAGAACACTGGAGTGGGTTGCCTGCTACTGAAGAGACCATCTAAAATTACAGACATTTTCGTGCTCCGTGCAAATTCCAGCCGTTCAGAATGTAACTCCCCCACACACACACAGTGACCCTGCCTGTACCCCAGACACACTTTTCTGTGCTCTGTCACCAGACGCTACCATTGGCTATGCTTAAACCATTTGCCGTTCCCAGTATGGCTCAAACATTTCAACTTGTTTAATTCCTTCGTCTTCTAGGAATGGTTTCTCTGGTATTCTCTGGTATTTCACATTCAGATTTTTATTAAGATTAAAAATGTGAACTCGCACTCTGAGAACTCTCACCCTTAAAGTCTATCATCTCTTCAATTCTGAGGAGTCTTGTCATCATGTGTGAAGGGTGAACTATCAAAGCTGCTTCAATATAAACATAAAATGTGATGAAGTAAAGTATGAAACATGACCTAGTGTAGAGTAGACATGTCTTGATCTGTTCTTTTTCCCTTTTTTTTCTCTCCTTTTAGTAGTATCTGTATTCAGATCACATGCTGGTTGTAAGAAACTTGAAGTGGTCCATTTTCAAGAGAAAAACTCTTGAGTGGAAAATTACTAACAGCTAAACATGCAAACATGATAAAATTGAGACCTGAACTCTTTAGATAAAGTTAGGGATGGGGGAGGGAGATCAGACTGGATCCTAATGAAGATAGGGCCCCACCCATTGCCTGGGCCCTGGCTCTAAACTTGTCTAAAGGCTTGCAGACTTGACAGTTCATGCACCTGGAGGGTTATCTAAGCAAATATGATGTTAGCAGACGGGATAAACTAGCAAGAAAGTCTTTGTTAAGAAATGTAGATATAAGTTGGAAAGGGAGAAAGAAGGATACCCTATAAGGAAATAATGAAGCTTAGGTGACGTCCGGGAGGATTGTACACCCCATCAGTTCAGTTCAGTCGCTCAGTTGTGTCCAATTCTTTGCCACCCCATGGACTGCAGCACACCAGGCCTCCCTGTCCTTCACCAACTCCTGGAGCTTACTCAAACTCATGTCCATCGAGTCGGTGATGCCATCCAACCATCTCATCCTTTGTTGTCCCCTTCTCCTCCTGCCCTCAGTCTTTCCCAGCATCAGGGTCTTTTCAAAGGAGTCAGCTCTTCACATCAGGTGGCCAAAGTATTGGAGCTTCAGCTTCAGCATCAGTCCTTCCAATGAATATTCAGGACTGATTTCCTTTAGGATGGACTGATTGGATCTCCTTGCAGTCCAAAGAACTCCCAAGAGTCTTCTCCAACACCACAGTTCAAAAGCATCAACTCTTCGGCACTCAGATTTCTTTATAGTCCAACTCTCACATCCATACACGATTACTGGAAAAACCACAGCTTTGACTAGATGAACCTTTGTCGGGAAAGTAATGTCTGCTTTTCAATATCCTATCTAGGTTGGTCATTACTTTTCTTCCAAAGAGCAAACGTCTTTTAATTTCATGGCTGCAATCACCGTCTGCAGTGATTTTGGAGCCCAAAAAAATAAAGTCTGACACTGTTTCCCCATCTATTTCCCATGAAGTGATGGGACCGGATGCCATGATCTTCGTTTTCTGAATGTTGAGCTTTAAGCCAACGTTTTCACTCCTCTTTCACTTTCATCAAGAGGCTCTTTAGTTCGTCTTCGCTTTTTGCCATAAGGGTGGTGTCATGTGCATATCTGAGGTTATTGATATTTCTCCTGGCAATCTTGATTCCAGCTCGTGCTTCATCTAACCCAACATTTTGCATGATGTACTCTGCACATAAGTTAAATAAGCGGGGTGACAATATACAGCCTTGATGTACTCCTTTCCCGATTTGGAACCAGTATGTTGTTCCATGTCCAGT
>NW_011494904.1:1566604-1626425 GCF_000754665.1 Bison bison bison | reverse complement strand
GTATTCCCATCTCTTTCAGAATTTTCCACAGTTTATTGTGATCCACACAGTCAAAGGCTTTGGCAGAGTCAATAAAGCAAAAGTAGATGTTTTTTGGTGTTTTCTTGCTTTTTTGATGATCCAATGGCTATTGGCAGTTTGATCTCTTGTTCTTCTGCCTTTTCTGAATCCAGCTTGTACATCTGGAAGTTTCCAGTTCATGTACTACTGAAGCCTGGCTTGGAGAATTTTGAGCATTACTTTGCTAGCATGTGAGATGAGTGCAATTGTGTGGTAGTTTGTGCATTCTTTGGCATTGCTTTTCTTTGAGAGTGGAATGAAAACTGACCTTTTCCAGACCTGTGGCCACTGCTGAGTTTCCCAGTACAGCCCATAGTACTTAGCCAACGAGGAACTGGTGAGAAGGGACCTGCGTGTTTGGGAATAATTTGCTTGTTGTAACCGCTGTGGGTATGCCTGCATGCCAGACACCTGGTCTTGCAAGACCGACATTAAATGTCTCACTTTCGCTATGCTTCATGTCTCCAAGTCCATTCCATGGCTTTGAACATGCGGTTGGGTTCTCCCACTGGTCTTTTTCGATTACTACTCATTTGTGGACTGCTGGAAATACTGTAGGGATGGCTTGCAATGTGTAGGTGGTGACAGTGAGTTCCTGTAATTTCAAGCTGAGATTCAAATTTCTTCAAATATTCTCTTATTGCCCTGGGTCATCTTTTGCCTGTCAGTGTCCACATAATTGTGGCTCATAGTGATGCTTCTTAGGTCCCAGGCTTTTTGTATCAGAACCCAGTATCATCACTGCTCTGCCTGGAGCCGACTCCCTTGGCTGGGAGAGTGCCCTGTTGCCGTTGTTTCTCCTTCATGCCCACAGTCTGTACTATGCTGTAGTTTCTGACTTGTCTCTACCTTGCCCCAGCCATTTCTTCATTTGGCTGTTAAATCAAATGCTGTTCAGGACTCTGAAACCTAAACCTAGAGAATTTGTGTTTGGTGAAAATCCGCAGGGATGTGTCAGCAGTATCCATCCTCCGATTCAGTGTTTCACAGACAAGCCTTTAGCGCATTATGATTCTTCCCATTTTGTCATTGAAGATTGAGGGGTTTTTTACATTGTCATTTAACCTTTTTCTGCTTTAAGTTTTGATATATATGTGTTATTTCATTTTTGAACTTTTTACTGAAATGTTACATATGTGCAGAAAAAGGTACAAATTGTACAAGTAAATAGCTCAATATATTTTCCCAAGATAAACATACCCTGTAACTCCACTCACTGCAAGGAACAGAGCAACCCCAGTACCCCCAGGAGTGCCATTGCCATTCCCCCCAGTCCTTGCCACCCCTGCCCTACCGCCGCTTCTCAAGGATAACCACTCTGTGCTGCTAAGACCGCTGGGTACTGTTGCTTGTTTTTAACATCATGTAAATAGAGTATCACAGTCAGTTCTCTTTGGAATTCGCCTTCTTTCCCTCAACATGTCTGTTAGAGTCAATTGTGATATTACGCAGAGCAACTGTTTCCTATTTCTTATTGCTAATATTCCATTATTTGATTAGCCTATAATTTGTCCATTCTGCTGTTGAAGTACCTTTGATCGGCTCCCAGCTTGGAGCTGTTCTGAATAGTGCTACTATGAACATCCTTAAACATACATTTTGGTGCACAGATGTGGACATTCCTATCAAGTAAGCACCTAGAAGGAGAGTTGCTAGATCACAGTGTATGCTAATGTTTACCTTTCACAAGTACTACCCGTAGATTTTTCAAAGAAAATTTACTGATTTATCCTTCAGTCAGCAGTGATTAAATTACAGTTGCTTCACATGCTCAACAATGTTTAGTATTGCCAGTTTTTTAAAAGTTCTTTTTAATTTTAACCATTCTGTTGGTGTGCACTGGTATTACACTGGGGCTTTAACTTGTATTTCCTTTAATTTGTAACCTCTTTTATGAAGTGCTTGATTAAGTCCTTGTCCAGTATTCTGCTAGGTTGTCTCTTTGCTGTTAGTTTGAGGAGTTCTGTGTATACTCTGGACCCAGGTCCTCTGGTGGATATATGTAATAGAGCTGTCTTCCACTCTGTAGCTTGCTTTTTCACTTTTTCAGTGATGTTTTTTATTTTTAAAACAAAAAGATCTTACTTTTAACGTAGTCCAGTTAATTGAGCTTTTCTTTATGGTTAACAATTTTAGTGTCCTGGTTAAGAAATCTTTGCCTTTCTCAACATCATAAATATGTTCTTATTTTCTTCTAAAAGCTTTTTTGAAAATAAAAGATTCTATATTTAATGCTACTGTTCAGAACATGAATTCTTTAATGTTTCTTTTATTCTTTTTATTTATATCTTTCTCTTGTATTTTTCATCCTTTTTCATATGTATATTCATGTACTTTACTGTGGTAAAATATATGTGATGCAAAATTTATCATTTTATCCATTTTTAAGTGTACAGTTCTGTGGCATCAAATACATTCATATTATTGTTCAACTATCCCCACTCTCGATCTTCAGAACTTTTCAGTCTTCCCTAACTCAACTGTGTACTCAGTAAACACTAGCTCCATGTCTTATTTATATATTTTATACAATAATATTTTTAATATTTTCCACTTTTCTTGTAACAGTGTTAGCACCAGACCTGTGTACAAAAAGATACTGTAAGCTCTTAATCCCAAATTTTTACAAATCCTAATTCATAACTTTAAAGTGCACTATCAAAAAAGAGCAAAACTTAAATATTTTGAAAATTTTTTGTTGTTCATTTTTTAAAAATTTGTGTTAAATGATTTAGCATTATTGAAATTACATTAAGGAGGCTGAAAAGTATTCTTATGTCAATTTAAGGCAATGCTCCTGACAAAAAATCAATTAAGAAACTATGAATAATTTCCACAGACTTCTTTTTGTACTTATAAATCATATTACAATGAATAATATTCAAATAGGTCAAAGTTTGAAATGTAAAAGATTTTATTTTCTAGGCTTTTACTTTAGGCATATTAACTATATTTGAACTGAGCTATAGATTTTATTCTTACATGAAATCTTTATCAGTCTACCTAATTATTTTTAACCTGTTTAAGATTATGTAAGTAATTTAGTATTACAGAGTAGAATATATTGCTAAACTCTTTTTGCAACCCTTTCTCTTGTGGCCAGCAGTCTTCACAGACCTCTTAGACTAACAGTGCCTTCCATTGGTATTCTTTCTAAAGTACACTTAGATCTCTAATAGTAAATGTATAGTATTATGTAGAAATGAGAAACTCAAATAACTAGTACAATAGCATAAGGAGTATTGGAACTTTTTTCTATTCCTTTATATTTACTGACATTTTCTCTTTGTGTTTTTGTTTTCCATGCATGAACTCCTAAAATATCCCTGTAACAGGAAGAAATTCAAGGGGAAAATAACCTTCCCTGTGTCTTCTTTCCATCCCTTTCTTTTAAATAACACCTGCTTGATTTTAAGTTTTTCTTCAAAATGATCATATGTGTCTTACCAGGGATGACGGCTGGTTAAACTAAAAATGACCTGTTAATGATACGAGTGGGCCACAGGAAACACCTGCCCCCTGGTTTCCCTGTAATTCCCGGTCACCACTTCACCTCACCCCAGTGTGCTCACCATCCCCACTGGCCTTGGGTGTGGATACTTAGAGCTACCCTCTGCTCACCAGCCCTGAGAAAATGCCCTCCACGCTTCCAGGCTGTACCTTGTCAACTCATCTTCCTGCTCTGCCACCCCCTGCTCCTCACCACCTTACTGTAGTGTAGAGTATGAGGGAGGAATAAGTATAGTGTTTCTCTAATATAGATCAGATGGATATAAGTTATTTTAAAAAGGCAGACAAGTTATCTAATTCAAAGTTGTTCAAAGTTTCTTGAACCTTTACATACAACTTGATGAAGTTTTTCTCAAGATACCAAAGCTAGAATTTGCTTGCTTTTACTTTCTTCCATGGCATTTTTATTTCCTTCTTAGATGTTCATTGTGTGCTAATTTTGTAGTTTCTAGAAGGCCTCGGTCCATGGTGTTAGACGTAGCATGTGGGAAATCCCAGTACACAGGCTAATTAAATGTCATTAGTACTATCTTTGTAATTAATATTAGAAAATAGCATTTACTGAGCGTTCTCTATGTGACAGGTACTGTGTACTTTTAACTCTTATAATGATGCTGTGAAGCAAGTCAGACTGTTCTATTTCCACAGTAGAGAGAGGTGACATCATTAACATATGACCTTATATGTAGAGTATGGTAAGAAGGGATTGGAACTTGGATCTTTCTGACTCCAAAATAGTTATCTCTTTAGATCTGTCTTTAATTGTTCTTAGACAAGAGGGTATTTTCCAAAGATACAAGGGAAGAATCTTAAGAAATGATTCTGCAACCTACCCTTGAAGAGGTAGGTGAGAAGGGTGCAGACACAGTATCCCCATGAATGGTGCATGTCTGTTAACCCTTCATGATTGACATGTAAGTATGTACACTCTTGTGTATTTTCCAGTGCCTTCAGTTGCATTTTTGTAGCGCTTAAATTAACAGTAGTCAATGTAGCACTGTGGTAAGAGGATATGCATTGTGATAAGCAGACCAGGGTTCAAATACCTGGTTTGATATTTACTTAATGTTTACTCTTTATATACCTCTTCTTTACAGTCCATAAAATAAATGTATTTTGTAGATTGCTGTAGGTATATTAATTAATCTTAATTAATTATTTTAGAACTTAATTGTTCTGTGTCAAGGGTTTTCACAGAATGCCTAGTGTGAAATAATACTTAACGGACATGAAAAACCATAGATTGTGTTATATTTCTAATGTTACTCGTACTGGTGGTATTGTCATCAGTTCTCTGAATAACACTGTGAGCCACACGTGTTGATATTAGTATTCCCAGTTAACAGATGAGAAAATGCATACTCAGAGTAGTTAACTGACTATCTCACGTGGCTAAATACAGAATAAAGAGTTTCTGATTCTTGGATCTAATGTGGGGCTTCCCGGGTGGCACTGCTGGTAAAGAACCCGCCTGCCAGTCCAGTTTATACATAAAAGACACCGGTTTGATCCCTGGGTCAGGAAGATTCCCTGGAGAAGGGAATGGCAATCCATTCCAGTATTCTTGCCTGGAGAATCCCATGGACAGAGGAGCCTGGTAGACTACAGCCCATAGGGTTGCACAGGGTCAGACACGACTGAAGCGACATCTAATGTGGGTTTTCTAGTATACCTTGTAGCTTCCAGTAGTTCAATATTAGAATGTCAAATGCATTCAAGATTCAAAATATAGATCAGTAGATGGAATGTCAGGTTCCCCTGGCAGCACAGCTGGTAAAGAATCCTCCTGCAGTGCAAGAGATCCCAGTGCTATTCCTCGGTCGGGAAGATACCCTGCAGAAGGGGTAGGCTACCCACTCCAGTATTCTTGGGCTTCCCTGGGGGCTCAGATGGTAAACAATCCACCTGCAGTGCGGGAGACCTGGGTCCAGTCCTCGAGTTGGGAAGATGCCCTGGAGGAGTGCATGGTAACCCACTCCAGTATTCTTGCCTGGAGAATCCCATGGACAGAGAAACCTGGCGGGCTACAGTCCATAGGGTTGCAAAGAGTTGAACACAACTGAGCGACTAAATGTCATTAGTTTAGTTTCATGCAGCACGTTATTCTAGAGGATCACCTTCTTAATAAACTGCAAATTCAAAACTTGGGCCTAAACATGAGGGATAAATCCTTACAGCATAGTCAAAAGAAACAGAAAGTAAAGAGAGAATTTAAACTTCACCCCTGAAATGTTCTTAATATGTGAAATTGAATTACTTCATTGCTGTTCGACCAACACACACACACACACACACCTTCCAAAACTGGGAAAGCCATTGGTTTAAACTTCACCCCTGAAATGTTCTTAATATGTGAAATTGAATTACTTCATTGCTGTTTGACCAACACACACACACACACACACATACACCTTCCAAAACTGGGAAAGCCATTGATTGTAAACCCAGTCAAGTTTCTGTGAACAGAGGATATATTGGTGAAAATATTTCAGTATAAAGGAGAGACAAGGAATAATGTTCAGGGGTCAACTGACTGCCTTAAATTTAGGAAGAGACATTTAGGTCAATCTGTCACTGTTACTGGAAAAGAGACAGAACTGATTTGATTTATAGAATTCCCTTATGGGTGCTACAATATGCTGTTATATGAAGGAGTAAGTTTTTCAAAGTGGTGCCACTTATACCTGTCTTCGTGGATTAGTGGAATTACAGGTTTTAATTATATAATGTTGAGGAATATAGTCTCTCGTGCATGTTTTCTCCTTGGTAATCTTAGTATCTGACAGTCCAGCAAATCTCTTCCATTTGGAGGCACCCTAACAGGGCGTTCCCTTCCCAGCAGAAGGAGAGGAAGCGCTCCGTAGGAAATCTGACCGGTGTTCAGCAGTAGGTACTGCTTGGCATGCCGGTGTCTTCGGGTCTGGCCAGCGCTTAGAGCGCAGTCGCTCTGGGAGAGCTCTGCTGAGCCCTCCCGGCTTCAGCAACCACTTCAGGTGCCAGGATCGTGTTCATCAGCCCCTACTGCTGTGGTCCGCACCCATTCTCAGGCCGTCTTCTTACCGAAGGTCTTTTTTGGCCTCAAACCATTGTTAACAGGGGTACCAGCTGTGGTCAGGGAATTCTATAAAATGGGTAATTTTACATTTTAAATGAAGAAGATAGGTATCATACATTTCTGAGGCTTGGCAACTAAACATCAGGTGTTTGAAGGTGAGGGTTTGTGTATAAGGGGAGCAGTGAAAATAATATTTAATGAGCAACTACCAAATGTCCACTGAAAATTCAGCCTTTTCTTGAACAGGTTAATTCATTTCAAACTCAAATCAACCTTTTTGAGGTAAGTCCATTTTTATAGGTGAGAAAAAGGCAAACTAAGAGAGAGCAACTTGCATCGTACATCCAGTTATTAGTAGCTGAGCTGAGATTTGAATCAAGCTGTGTGAATACGTGTGTGCTGGGGTTTGGAGCTGGTAGGACTTACTGCCTTACTCACTGCAGCACTCTACATCCACGACCTCCTCAGCCTCCTTGGTTGGTTTCGGTCTTGTTTACCTGCCTGTGTTTTATTCGTTTTTCTATATCTAATGCTTTGCTTAGCATAAAACACATAACAGGTTTTTGCTAAGTGGTAAGGAAATGATAAATGAACATAGAAAAAATATAGGCATTGAAATCAAGTTGAACTGACTTTGAGTTCAGTTTGACATGCCCCTGTGTCCTTCTTTATAAAGTGAAATAAACATGTCTACCCTTGGTGTTTGAGGAGGCAGTGATATCACACATGTAAAGGCCCTGTCTTTGCCTCATGTGAAATAGGTCCTTAATATTTCTTCCCTTTCTCCTCTCCCCTTAAAGAAATGCTTTGTGTTATTATGAATGATCTTTATTTTATTATTATTGTGTAAGATTCCTGTGAGAATTATTCATTCTCACTTAAAGTAGTTTTCTACCTAATATGATGCCAAATGTATCCAGATTTTATATTATTTTTTGATGCTGAAAATTGAATAGTGAGTTGTTACTAATTCTCAAAGTGTTCTCCAAATTCTGCAAATTTAATCAGGGCTGTTTTCTTTTCCTTCAAATGATTTAGTGTTATTTAACTCCACAAAATATTTAAAGTGTACTGGCCTTACTTCATAAGTAATAACTTGTTCAGAAAAAATTATATTTTCATATCTGTGAAATATAATCTTTACATTTGGTTAATATTCAATGCTTGTTGACTAATACTTGCTTATTACATTATGTTTAAATGTTTAGTTCATTTTGTAATGACAGTGTGAAATAGTAAAAAAAAAAAAGTCTCATTTAGGGAAATTTTGTTAAAATATTTCTTAAATAATCAATTAAAAACATGATGTCAGATCTGTAATATAAAAGGAAATGTCATTTTTCTCTATTATGTCTAAAATCATAGAATTTGAATATAAAATTTCCACTTTCAAAGTTTTAGCAGTATTTTAGTCATTCACTTTAAAAATCAAAGAATAGGAACATTGTGTGGTATTAAATTATGAGATTACTTGCTTGTACTATTAGACACTGTAAGAAATAAATTTTGGCATTAATCTACCGTAATAGTTCAGGATGGGGAACACATGGATACCTGTGGTGGATTCATTTTGATATTTGGCAAAACTAATACAATTATGTAAAGTTTAAAATTAAAAAAAATAGTTATATTTTTAAAACTTGAAAAGAAAATGAGGCCAGGTGGACTAAAGAGAGTCTCCAGCGCCTTTCACCGTGGTGGAATTGCTACTGATTTATGACAAGTGCCAGTAGGAGCAGGCCGGGACTGGTTTGTTGCTGTCAAATGAGAACTGAAAACAGACAGGTTTTGTTATCAATCGCTGGTCGTCGGTGTCAGACAGCAACGGCTCTTATAATTGATTTGATTGCTCTGAATGACTTGAGCTTTAGTGGCCAGAGCCGATCGTGGCCACTGAACCATGCAAGACATTGACATAAAGAGGAGGTGACGTGAGCCCTCAGAGGCAGTCAGATGATTTAGAGGGGCAAATTTACCTACCAATTCAATAACTCATAAACTCTACTTTTGATATGAAATGATGTTGATGAACAAAAATGACTAGTTTTTAAGTTAGACTTTATGGTGCTTTTTGTTGGATTATACTAGCCTTTTATATTTTCCTTTTTACCCCCCATGACTCTGTTGTCTATAAATTACACTTATTATATTTGCTTTAATGCAGAACATCATGTATTATATGTCACTCCCATTACTAAGCCATTTGATGGGAATGTGAGTTTTACTGGAGAGCAAAGAAAGGGAGACCATATGGACCAGATATCTACCTTCGTATATGACCTTGATTCCTGATTTTGGAGAATATGAATACATTGAGTTTCCTCGAATGAAGCACCTTCAAGAACTAAACACAGTAGAAGGCTTGAATTATTGACTATATCTGCCTCATCATCTAAATAAAAGCATTTCATTGGGTGTATAAGTATTAGTCAGTTGAGCAAACATACAGGCGTGTGTGTATGTGTGTGTTTTATGCGTGTGTGTGTTGACAACCTGCTTTCTCTGCCATAGTTTTCTCACATGCGTGGATTCTGATTTAGACCAGATGTGGAAAATGTTTCCTCTCAACAGCCTGTTGACTGGTAGTCGCTTCCCGAAGCATTGCATAGGGAAAGGCTCAGTTGGAAAAAACATCGTGCTCATCTAGTGATGTCTGTGTTCAATGCTGATTATGACATCTTTATGAAAATGACACCTTTTGTACTACATTTTCTGACTTTAAGTAGGTGTGTGTGCATGTATGTGCAATGTGCATGCGGGCATACTCAGTCACTTCAGTCATGTCCAACTCTCTCTGACCCTATGGACTGTAGCCCACGTCCATGGCATTCTCAAGGGAAGAATCCACATTTGTTTGGGGTTTTCTCTTCCTAAGCAAATATTAATATATATCAGAAATTTAAGACATCATAGATACTGCAGGCACAGAAGACTTGAATATACCTAAACCCTGGTATCTTGGATATCATTCTTCAAATTTTATCTGTAATGAATTCATCAATGGTGATAGTTCATCCAGAAATCTTTCAGGATATTTTATTTTTTAACTTAGATGATAGAACACACTAGTTAGAGGCTTCCCAGGTGGCTCCGTTGTAAAGAGGCTGCCTGCCAGTGCAGGAGATGCAGGACATACGGGTTCAATCCCTGGGTTGGAAAGATTCCCTGGAGGAGGAAATGGCAACCCACTCCAGTATTCTTCCCTTGAGAATGCCATGGACGGAGGAGCCTGGTGGGCTGCAGTCCACAGGGTCACAGAGAGTCGGACACGACTGAAGCGACTGAGTATGCCCGCATACACATTGCACATACATGCACACACACCTACTTAAAGCCAGAAAATAGTAAGTTCAGTTTTTACCTTTACTTCATTGTGATGTAGTCTATTTTCTTTTCTAATCTACTGTATTTCATTAAAAATAATATAATAACAATCGAGACCTGATATTTTAGAAAATACTATTCTGAACTTATTTTCTCAGTTTATTCATTAAGTCACTAAAACCAAAACTGAGAGGTACCCTTTGTGGAAACAGAAAAAAATATTAGTAGTAAATTAATGCAAACCTCACAGTCTCCTATTAAGATGTGAGAGAAATTGAGCTCCTGGCCGTCACAGAATTTATAGACTGAAATGTAAATACAACTGTTATGTTCTATCATTAACAGCCAACCTTTTTAACCTTATAACAAATAGAATTACAAATAAATATTTGGATCATACTAATGAGAAGAATGTGGATAGACTAAAAAAACTTTATAAACAAAATGGTTTTGAGCTAAATTTTGAAGGAGTAGACAAAGATAAATTTGTTTTTCTCCAGAAAAGGACTGTTTAGGGAAGGTGTTTTAATAGCATTCTATACAGATAAACAAAACATGACAGATCAAATTTTACAGAACAGTGAAGCTCAAGGTTGGAGATTGTTAACTCACTGTTGTGGTTCTGAATTACTCTAATATCCTACAACAATTCAGCATAGTTTAGCACAATGATCAGTTCTCATAATAATAAGCTTTAAATATTTTCAGTGACATAGACACCAGGGTTCTGACAGATGATCAGTAAAGACCCTCTAGATGTTAAAAGTCTTCAAATTCAAATAAAACCAGCAGAAAATTAGCTAGATATCTTTCTAAATTTGAGTACAAGCATTTTCACTTCAGCTGTGAAAATCCAAGCAACCTGACTTTTTGGTTCTGGCTGTTTTCCTTTTTTTAAGAAAAAATAATTATACTGAACTATAGATAACAAGCAGCCTTATACGATCTTCAAATATGGCAATTATGTCTTTTACGTTGATTTACTAGCTCATTCTGTTTCTAAGCTTTTTAACTGTGGTGATCAGTATAATTACAGGGCTGCCTATATTGTGTGAAGTTGCAATTTGCAGGTCAAAAATGTTATGCAGAAGAAGGTATGGTGGCTGTCTAATTAGATTGCTTAATATTTATCAAAATGGCACTCGTTTTTGTTGTTGTGCTTTGCTTATCTCAGCATTCCAAGTGTTCTTTTTAATATAATTATATGATTGGATTTTCTTTTGAATTTTATGAAACATTAATCATAGTTAAAAACTTAAGCTTGAAATGTGATTCGCTTTTGGACAGAATCTAGAGTTTCTTCATCAGTGTTTTGGAGTTGAAGCTGAGAATTCACTCAATAGAAAGATGTTCATTGTATAGCTCCTGTAACACCTGTCAGAGATTCTGGAACTCTAGCTGGTTTTACTATTGACAGACCTTACGAAGTTTACCTTCTCTTCCAGCAGCATTCTGCATTCATGGGACTTTTAGAGTCAACACCTTGTCAGGAAATCTGGTGCTTGTTTTCTTTACCTCGAGAATGTTTTGGTCACAAGTGGTTCCAACTTATTCTGACAAGTGCATTATTTTGCCTTCTGAGTATCATGATTAGTGATGTCATCCAGAGTGACATCATCTATTCCTAATGACCCCGTGGACTGTCACACGCCAGGCTCCCTGTCCATAGAATTCTCCAGGCAGGAATACTGGAGCGGGTAGCTGTTCCCTTCGCCAGGGGATCTTTCCCACCCAGGGATGGAACCTAGATCTCCATTGCAGGCAGATTCTTTACTGTCTGAGCCACCAGGAAAGTCCTATATCTCTTTATACAGATAGAGAAAAATTCATCTACATAAGTGTATTGACTTTTTTCACTAAGTATCACTGCTTCTCTATGGAACAAGGATCAAATCCAGTTTATAAATCATATATACAGGAAATTTAAGATGACCCCAACACCCCACCTCAGACACATGGTCTTTTGTTGTCAGTGCTGTTGTGGCTGGTCCTGGCTTTGACAGTAATGTTCAGAAGAGAGTTCTCGATCAGGGGCAGAATTTAGAATCTCTGGTCATGACCACCGAAAGTCAGGCCATTTGACTGTGTAGGTGATTGTGACTGAGTCTTGTCCCTTCTGTAACAATTGATGTTTTCTAGTTAAGAGCATTAAATTTGTCATTTCAACAAAGTGTGTACAACCTACTAATGACGATCTCAGATGAAAAAACTGTGCATCCATACAAATCGAGATCATACCTCCATCCTTGGGATATAGTTGTGATGATATTGAAGACATGAGTCAACAATAACCATCACCACAACAGACTTCATTTTCTTTTAAATTAGTAAAAAATTAAATATCTTATGATATTCACCTGTTTTTATATTACTGCATGTCCTATAAAATATCAATGTTAAGTCATTTACAATAAAATTATCTACAGATTTTTTTTAGAAATAGATAAGCTAATTATAAAATTCAAATGGAAAAACAAAGAAGCGAAAACTAGAAAAAATATTTTAAAAAGAGAGAGAAACTGGCTAGTGGGGTTCTAGCCTTACCAGATATGTTATATAGCACAAAGCAACAAACAGGATATTTGGACAACGTATTTCAACTCACGAAAAATTAATTTCTCTATTTTGTTTTTAATGCCGAAATTGTCAGACTTGTTGTCCAGTAAGAACCCTCTTTAAGTTTCTTACCCCAGATTTTTCTTAATGTGTCCCTACATTTTGGCAACAAGATGTTTCAGGCTCATTTTGACTATTGACTTTCCCTGCTGCACAATTTGCAATCAGCTACTCTCCACAGCACTCACTTTCTTTAACAGAAAAGGCTGTTAGAAGCCAAAATGTGGGCATTATGGCTGCATATCAGTTTATGCACAGTTGGCCCTCCATATTCACAGATTCAACCAAATTTCAGAAAGAAAATATTTTAAAAATTCCAGAAACTTGAATTTGCAGCACACTGGCATTTATTTATGTAGTGTTTACATTGTATTTACAACTGCTTACATAGCATTTACATTGGTTAGGCGTTTTAAGCAATCTAGAGATGAGTAAAAATAAATATAAGGAGGGTGTTGAGGGTGTTCTAGGATTACATAAATGTTATGCAAATACTATGCCATTTTATTAGGTTGGTACAAAAGTAATTGTGGTTTCAGACTGTGAATTTTAAATCATTATAACGAGGCTCAAACACATCTTTATTAATCAAAATAGGAACCAATATGTTTGATTGATTCCAATAGGAATCAATATATTTTTGCCAATGAGAAATAAGTGTATTTATTCCTGTAGTGTAAAAGTCTGTGCTTTAGGATTCCATGAACTCTTGGAAAGCATTTTCCGCCTTCTGCTGGTTATGGAAACATTTTCCATAGAAAAAGTTGTTGAGATGTTTGAAGAAACGGTAGTCAGTTGGCAAGAGGTCAGATGAGGCAAAACTTCACGTCCAATCTTGTTGCCAAAATGTAGGAACACATTAACAAAAGTCCAGGGTAGTGTTAAAAGGACATAGCACAGACTTTATAAGGCAAAACTTCATATCCCAATTCATTCAGCTTTTGAAGTGTTGGTTGTACAGCGTGCAGTCAGGTGTTGTGAAGAATTGGGCCCTTTCTGTTGACCAGTGCCAGCCTCAGGCATTGCAGTTTTCGGTGCATCTCATCAATTTGCTGAGCATACTTCTCAGATGTAATGATTTCACTGGGATTCCGAATGGTATAGTGGCTCAGACAGGCAGCAGACCGCCAAACAGTGATCATGACCTTCTTTTGGTAAAGTTTGGCGTGAAAAGTGCTCTGGAGCTTCTTCTCAGTCCAGCGACTGAGCTGGTCAACACTGGTTGTCATGTAAAATCCACTTTTAATCGCATTTCACAACCTGATCAAGAAATGGTTCCTTGTTATTGAGTAGAATAAGAGAAAACAACACTTCAAAAAGAATGTTTTTGACTTTCAGTCAGCTCCTGAGGCACCCACTTATCAAGCTTTTTCACCTTTCCAATTTGGTTCAAATGCTGAATGACCATAGAATCATTGACGTTGAGTTCGTTGGCAACTTCTCATGTAGTTCAGTGACCCTCTCAATTGGTCATTGTCAGCTTCTGATGGCCAGCCACTATTCTCCTCATCTTCAAGACTCTCATCTCATTTGCAAAACTTCTTGAATCACCACTGCGCAGTAAGTTCATTAGCAGTTCCTGGGCCAAATGCACTGTTGATGTTGCAATTGTCTCTGTTGCTTTACGACCCATTTTGAGCTCAAATAAGAAAATTTCTCAAATTTGTGTTTTGTCTAACCTCATTCCCATAGTCTAAAATAAATATAAAATAAACAGCAATTAATAAGTAATTAGCAAAGATATAAATCAAGAAATGCTCATTAAATTATGTACAACATAACATTTATTCAAAAATGCATTCCAATATCAAGTGGCAAAGTTCAACAATGCAAAACTGCAATTACTTTTGCACCAACCTAATGCATGAGATGGGCATCCATGGATTTTGGTATCCTTGTGATTCCTGGAGCCAATCCCCCATGGATACTAAGGGATGATTGTATATAGTTGTAGGCTGGCTGTATAAGACCATAACTAGGCCACTTTAATAATAGACCAGACAAGAAATTCCTTTTTTAAGTTCCATAATTCATGATGGTTTATTTTCTCTACATCACATCTTCCTAATAATAGAAATAGCAGCCAACATTTACGTAGCTCCTACTATAGCTTGGAACTGCATGATGTTGCCTCCACTGCCTCCTTCTATGTAGCTAGGCAGTGTTTTGCCCTTACATATAAGTAACTCATTCCATCGTCACAAAAGTCCCATAAGGCATAGGTATTTATGTGTGAATGTGTGTGTGTGTGTCTAAAAGAGGAACTTCACAGAAAGTTGCTAAATAACTTGCTCAAGGTTAAACAACTAGTAAATGTCCCAGGTGGGATTCAAACCCATGCATTTGTACATATCCTTTGTTTGAGAGAAATGGATGAGTGAGGATAAATACACCTATGGGACAGGATTTCCAAATTCCAGTTTATTTCAGGCAGACATTTGGGAAAGAGGTGACTGTGTATCAGCCCAGACAAGTTAGAAAAGGCCTCTTCTCCGAATATCAAGTAATGGTTGCTCTGTTTTATGTGACCTAAAGGATTTAAGACCTAATTATTACCCCAGTCTCCTAAACAACACGCAGTGCCCCTAGGCATCTGACCACCTAGCTGTTGCCAGAGGGAAAGTAACACCCCTTTGTTCCTTCAGGTCACACTGACCCTGCAGGACATCCACAGAGACTGGCTTTGTTTTTGAAGAGGCTTCTCAGAATTAATTCACTGCCTCCACTGAGAAGCATAGTAAGCAGTAAAACACTTCATGTGAAAAAGAGACCCTCTGAAAATTTTCAGTCTTTTTATAGAAAAGATAGTTTGTATGAGACCCCTTTATCAACTAAGTACATTTTATTATCGTCTTTGATTTCTAGCCTCTAATCTTTAATATATTCACTGAGAGCTGTTAGCCAGCAGTCATACATTATCATTTTTAATGTGTTTATATTTACTTCTTTGTTCCTAAGGCTAATTTTTAAAATTATTATTATCATCAAATATCTAGTGAGGATAGTTAACGATCAGTTGTAAACTGAAATCCTAAGACAGGAAGAGTCTAAAAGATCAACCCTCTTAAGAGTGAGGGGCTGCAAGATCAGCCATCTGGAGACTGTGCCTCTGGATCTGTGCCTCAGTGGAACAGGAAGAAATGCTTAAGGGGTTGAGGATTCCTTGGCTGGTTAACTGGACCAGGGGGCTCAATTATCTCCTGAGGCCTACAGGTATCTCATGATACCAGGATCTGTGCACACAGTGCAGAGCCCAGCGAGGGAAAGGTCTGGGAGATGAGAGCCTTCACTGCCTGCGGCTGATGGCTACCCTCTCCCCAGGTGTTAACGTTTAGGTTAGCTAGCTGTATCTGTGAACAGCATATTCAAACAAATTCAGAATTGATTCATTGATTCCTGTCATACTGTATGTGTGTGCTGGAGAAAACATCAGTTACATATAAAGAATTACATACGTAAATACATATGGAGGTTGATACACACACATAAAATATTATTAATATTGGGGTAGAAATAATTGGTTTTGTACAAAGTTCTTTCTGTGAATTTGGTTATATGAAATAACATATGTAAACCTATATATTTAATTCTTGCACTTCTAAACTGAAGTTCTAAAATATGTGATAGAATGGACCTTGCAATCTATCAAATATGGCAGCTATGTTTTCAAAACAAGTACTTCCTCCCCAAGTTAATAATCAGGTTTGAGTTTTAATAAGTGACTGTAAATTTTTAGCAGAGAAAAGGCATTGGTCAACAAAGTGTATGGTGATATTTTCTTTTCCATCTCTTACCGTGGTAATGAGGCATTTTCTTAAGTCATTTTCTGCGTTTAAAATGATAGTGTTCGTGTTCTAGCAATAATTGTAGAGGTTTGAATTATTATAAACCTTGAATATCAATTCCTCCCCTTCCGTGACAGTTCTACCACTAGGGAAGTCAGGCTTGCAAGGTCTAATTACTGCAGCGTTTTGATATCCCCAGCCACAATATTGGCAGGAATTTAAGCCATGGTAGAATTCATCAGTGACACCGTTGTAACTAAAAAGCACAGAATCTGTTTTCACTTGTTCAGGATGGAAAAAAAAGTATCAGATGATGTCAAATAGTCTTGCTGTAGGTTCAGAAGTGCCTTGGACGATTCTAATATGAAATGCTAATTATTTGCAATAGGATGTAAATAAGATGGCACCAAGTCTTATTTGCAGTGACTAATGAAAGCTGTTGTACTGTAATCAGTGACATACAGAGCAACAGGGCACTTCATTAGGAAAACCGTAGTTGACAAGCAGTTAATGCATGCCAGTCTGAACCTTTCCTCTTGCTCCTGTTTGCTTCTATTATTTCTTCTCGTTTATAATAATAAGTCCCATATGGAAAACGTATAACAAGGATAAGATGAAACTAGCAGCTAAATTTTGCCAAGCTAGACCAAATATCTGCAGGCTGTAAGTCTCCTTTAGCTTTTCTTTGCCTATGAGAAACAGCTGCCATATTAGGCTGATTGAAAATACAGCGGTTTTCTAGTCAGCAAATTGCTAGTATGAGAATTTTTCATGTTCTCTCTCCAGACTTGAGCAGAACTTAACTATGCTACAGATTATTTTATTTTCCAGATATGTATTACATTTCAAAGTTTAACCACATTTTCACTTCTCATACTTTAGCAGCAGGGCACTTTTAACAAATAAAAATGAAAATTGCTTGATACACTGCTCTCTTTGTGCTATCCAGTACATCCCTTAGTATATAAAGAAAAGTTGAAACCCTGGAATAGTTTTTCTGTCATGGGTTGTATTTTCATCACAGCAACAGTAGTATAGAATATTCTTTCAATACTAACATATAACTATTTAGAAAAAAAAGTTTTATTCCCCACAGTTGGAAAAATTAGGAAGGTGACTACTTTTCTGTGTCATTTTTAGACCTAATTCTTTCACTGATTCTCCATGACTACGATAAAGGAAAGCCAGCTCATTGGTCAGCATTTCATGGTCCCTCTCTTTTTTTAAAAGATTTTAAGGTAACTTTTCTATTTAAAGTATGAAGAAGTAACTGCAAAGTCAGTACTGTGATTTATTTCTGAGCTTCCTAACAGCCATATGTAAGAAAGGAAGCAGAGTGGGTTCTAGACTAACAAAACTTGAGCTGAATTCTCTGGGCAAGAGCATGTTTGAATCTAGGTTCAAGGAAACAAAACCCAGGAAATTCCAAGAGTCCGGGGCAAGTTGAGAGTTTAATTTACTCTATATTCCCCTTTAGTTAAAATGCCATGAATTAGCCATACTGAGCCCTTTCCTTCCATCTGAAAATGTCTTAAATCTTTTAGACAATCTTTTAAACATCCATTTATACCAGCTCCTAAGCTGGTATAAAATAAGAAGTGGTAGTGCATGCAAGGGCTTTTCCCCCTGTTTTGTCTAGGATTGACAGATAAAATACAGATGGTCAGTTAAATTTAAATTCTAGTAAACAATGAATCCTTTTTTTAATATCAGTATGTCCCATAAATACTTTAAAAATATAAATATACCCCTTATATTATTCATGGTTTATCTGAAACAATTGTTAATCTGAAATTCAAATTCTTCCTTTGGTAAGTCTGGCAACCCTACCCACAACCTGCAAGTAAGCCTCACAAACTATAATAAGGGATTGTTCCTTTATCACCAAAACTTTCTTTTTTAAATTTTTATTGAAGAAGAGTTGATTTACAGTGTTGTATTACCTTCAGGTACACAGCAAAGTAACTCAGTTATACATGTACATATATCTACTCTTTTAGATTCTTTTGTCATATAGGCCATTACAGACTACTGAGTAGAATTCCTTGTGTTATATAGTAAGCATCCTTTTTTTCCTTTTTTTTAAACTTTGGTTGAGATGTTGATGGCCATTAATAGAAAGACCATTGTTTGCTAACAAAGAGAGGCTTAAAAAGGATCTTTAGATCCTACATGATAACCAAACCAAAAAGAAAACTTTTATCAAGAGACCTGGTTATTTCAAGTGAGCTATGAAAGAACACAAACTTATACACGTACCCAGAGTATGGTTAAATTAAGTTTCCAGGTATTAATAAAATTGCCGGAGAGATTGTGTCTTCTGGGAAGTTGGATGGCTGCATGGCAGGACTGGACGCGGCGTTATCTTAGCTCCTTTACATCCAGGAACTAGTGGAAATCCGCAGTTTCCAGAACACACTCCTGGAAAGAAGGGTCTCACTGTATATACTGGGGTTTTAAATTCTGGATATTATTCTGAAAGTACTTAGACTAACAATCTGAACACTTCGCATCAAGGGACTGTTTAAGCATTGGCCTCTCCTCATCCTTGAACACATGTCAGTGTCACTAAGAACACACCTTCATTCTGAGTGCCCAAGAACAGAGTAGCATCCATTAGTCCCTGAATATTGTGTTGGAGTGGTCCTTTCACTATAGACTTTAAACTCTGCCTTGCTCTTTCTCTGCACACAAACTGGAAGTCCATTTCTTGGAAGGGGTATTTATGTTCTGGCATGTGTTTAGAGGGTGCAGAAACCAGAATCCAGTTTAAGCAGAAAAGTATAATGGCACGTTAAACGCATTACAGTATCATTGGGAGAAATGAAGAGACAATCTAGATCAAGATTTCTGAATAACATCAAAACCAGACCACAGGCCACCAATGCAGTCACTCACTCCTCTGTGAGACGAAACTGCCTGCCAAGCTGGGGAGCTGCTGCTCTGGAACCTCACTGCCAGTCCTGACATAAAGTCCCCATGATCTGGAGGCCCCCATAGTTACTCTCAGCTTCAGAACTGTCCAGTGCCCTCGTGGTCTATGCCAGCATAGCAGATACCCAATTTTTATGCCTGTCAGCACCTACCAAGTTAGTGACCAGATCCTTGGAACTCACCAATGTGTCCAAAGTCACATTTGTGAGCAAAATTAGCAAAACTGTGGCCTCTACTTTACTTCTACCTTCCTAACCTTGAGCAGTTCGGAGACTGGCCAGACCAAATCACATCCAAGCTGGATGTGATTTTTGAAATGGTTCTTAGTTTTCCAGCCAGTATAACACAGGAAGGCAATGCAGTAAGTGGTTAAAATGGATGTTGAGTGTCAGTTCTCCATAACCAGGATACATAACCTTGTTTACAAGTAATCAGCATATCTTAGTAATTAATCTGCCTCCTACAGAAGGGAAAAATCAATAAAGGCCATGTTACAAGGCTCTCACATGCTTTTTAGAAAATGTTTCTGAGGACCTTCTGTAACTTACATCATTAGTATTTTCATCTATAAGGTAATATACAATTCTTGAACAGTGGAAGTCCCCCCCCTCCCCCGCTTTAAATTCCTAAGGGCTTTGAACACGAAGGACTTTGAACACCGACTCTCCAACAGGGATAATGAGATGTCTTACGGACAATGTTTTGACCACAGTTCTATATCAAATGTAAAACCTTCTTTATGTGATTGTATCTTTATTCAGAAACATTTGCCTTGCTTTTGTTGTCAAGTGAAATTTGACTCCTGAAAGGACAGCAGCTGCCAGTGCCTTTCTAGCTGTTACTTTGATGGTGCTCAGAAACTGTTTTTCAGAACTAATCTGCCTTGACTGATTCTGCTTTGGTTCCTCCGGACACGAACAGGTAGCCTGATGGGACTGGCATTCCTTCCCTTTTCACCTACTGTTATGGCCGGGTTGATGACAGTGGGCATACTCAGACCCGCCCAGAGGTTCTTCTGTTTATAGCACAACCTTCTTTTCTCTCTTTGCCATTATTTTTCAAATGGACCCAAATTGAAAAGGCAATGCTGAGAGGCAAATAGGATAGAATTAGTGATGGTCCAGAAACACTTAGGGCTGTTTTTCCCTCAGGACTTTTATTTTGTAGGAAATAGACAAACCCACATCATTAATTCACTTCATTCTTACACAGTTGTGGATATGTTGACAATAACTTTAAAGAACCACGAGTTTACAGTTTGAGTACTAAAGTACGGTTCCTCCTTTTATGTAACTTGAGGAACCATTGTTGTATGAAAATCACAGAGCAGTAAATGCAATAAAAATCATCTTTATTTATCAAAATAATATTTATTACCAAGACATGAAAAATGAAACTGACAAAGTAAGTTATACATTCCTATCAATCTTTTGCAAATTTCATGTATTTATTCAGTAAAAAGGCCTTAATTACAAATTCCATTTGAGCTTTTCTAATCAAATTTTCATATAAATTGGTTGTAACTGTTATCCATCCTTTTGGGAAAAAGGTGATTTTTTAAAAATAGAACCAAAAAAGATGTATCATAGTAAGAATGTAAAATATAAATCAAAATTCTCAACTTATATAGATGGTTAAAGAGCTATTTATGGAATTTTTCAGTATGAAAATTCAGCCAAGTATACAGTTAGTAAGTTGCATTCTTTTGGATTGCTTTAATAGGATAAAAATTTTGGGAATTAAAGCTAAATTGCTACAATACTTCTTTAATAGCAACCGTATACCCCACCCCACATAAATTCTTCTTAAATTTTCACTTGGTTTGTTACATGTGCTAGTCTGTCAATGAAAATGAGTTATTGGGGCAGATAAATAAATGGCCTTACAGTATTTGCTTACTAGCTTAAATAACTGTCTATAAGTGTATTCTGCTAAGCTTTGAAAATTCTAGTCATTTTCCTCTGTTTGCCTAAGGTCTTTCTCATACATTCAGTTTTATAGATAACAGTCAGGCGCGTACAGAGAAGAATACTTGCAGTGGTGATGTATTTGATGGTGTTTCGTCCATTCAGCCAGCATCTTTGAGCAACCACGTGTAGAACCTTTCTTACAAAAGTGGCACGGTGTTACCTGACCTGATTGTACTTCCATGTTTTATAGAAGAAACTACTGACATTACATCACATTTTCCACTTTTATTAAATAAGTTATTTCCAGATTTTTATGAAAAAAAAAATTATTTTTTCAAATAATAAGCCTAAATGGTTTCATTAAATGGTAATAGTTTCTAATATTTCAGATATTATATTTTATTAATTTTTAGACTCTGTGTTTTAACTTAATTTTGACTAAGTAAATCATTCCCATGGTTCAAATTGAGAATTTCTAAAGAAAATACAGTGAGCAGTCCCTCTTCCCCTTGTCCTTCAACCAGCCAGTTTCCCCCTTCCCAGCAAAAATGCATATTGGTTAAGATTAGATTCAAGTGCACATAAGAGAAGACTCAAATATCATTGACTTAAATACTTCACTGAGAGAGATTTAAAGGTCTGATGCTTATACTGAAGTTCCACAGTGTCATCAGGGACTTGGACTCCTGTCTTTTTTGTTTGCCATTGTATAACTTTGACCGTCATTGGTTAGCTCTCATCCACATTGACTGTAGATTTTTGAAGGTGGTGACAAGAACATCGGTAACCAACACGTAGAGTCTGTTTGGTGAGTCTTCATCCTCTTTCCATCTTCTGGAGGACCGCACGGGGGTCCAGGATGGGCCATCACTGTCCCTTTGGCTCCGCTTTGTTGAGTCCGGTGTCTGTGCACGTCTGGGGTGCCCGCCTCCTTCACAGGCACATGCGTCTGGAATCCCAGTCCGTGCAAGTGCTTGTGAATGTTGATGGTGTGCTCTCCTGTCACCCTTCATTCATGGCAAGCCTTCTCACCATTCTGCTTTGCAGGAGCCATTCTTCCAGGTCCAGGTTGGAAGAAATGCGGGTGAGGAATTGGCTCTAACGGTCTTTATGCTTACCGTCTTTATCCTTTAGCTTCTAGTCTCAAGGCTGCTTCCTCGTCCAGTTTGGCTCCTGGAGTGCTAGCTATCATTTCTGTTACTCCAGGGAGGAGAAAGAAGTCAATAAGAGCAGAAGGTCCTAGCTCTTTATAGAGCTTTCCCCAACATCAAGAAGAGGAGATGCAGAGAAAAGTGCGGATTACAGGGGACTCCTGTGAAAGAAATGCCTGTCGTGGACAGGGCATGAGCAGCTGGTGCGAAAGTGTGCCCTGGATGGACATCAGCAGGGGCAGCAGCAGCCAGAGGCAGGCTTCACTGATAGTATTTCACCTTTTTGTTCAGGAGCAACCTGTTTTTTTCTTTTTTTCTTTCTTTTGGCAAGAACATTTAAGGTTTGCTTTCTTAGCAGGTTATAGTTATACAGTACAGTGTTATCAACTGTAGTCACCCTATTGTACGTTAGATCCTCTGACCTTACTCCTTTTATTACTGAAAGTTTGCACCCTTTTACCTTTCCCTGTTTCCCTACCCATACCTCCCACTACTGGAACCACTTTTCTAATCTCTGTTTCTGAGTTTCATTTTTGTTTTTTTCTTTTTTGGATCCACAGAGAAGTGACTCCATGCAGTACTTTCTGTCTAGTTTATTCTGCTTAGCATAACGGCCCTCCAGATTCATCCATGATGTCAGGACGAAATGGAAGCACTTCCTTCCTTTTAAGACTGAATACTACATTACATATTGTATACACATATATGTGTGTGTGTGTGTGTGTGTGTATGTATACACACATGCCACATTTTCTTTATCCATTCATTCTTTGATGGACACTTAGGTTATTTCCATACCTTGGCTATTGTGAATAATCCTGTAATGAACATAAGAGTATAAATATCTCCTTGAGATAATAGTTTAATTTCCTTTCTAATCTTTCTGAAAAGTAAAAACCAGCTCAAAGGGTTACTGTACTGGCTTAGAGCCTACCAAAAGTATTTCACAAATAATTACTTTTTTAAAAAAAGATACTACTTTTTCCCACCTTTCTCAACATTTCACTATCAAAAATTCTCAGTTACACATACTATATAGTACATGCATTAGTGGAAGAGTTTGTTTTAAAGAGATATTATTAGCAGACAGTGCCATCTGACTTTTGGAAACTTGCTTATGGTGATCTCCTTCCTTCCTGGTATCATTTTAACAGGCTTATTACATTAAGCTAATTCATTGAGCATTTCCCATTCAGTAGCTATGAATAGGATTAGATAGGGTGTTTTATTTAGGCCAGGAACACTCTGGTATTTATAATTTATAATGTTTTTCCTTAAATAAAACACTATCAATATTTTTGAAAATTTGGATGATTTGTCAAGTGCTAGACAGATTTGATTTTGAGCTATTCAAAGGTAGACTTTAGAACAAGAGGAATTTAGCTTTGTAATTATAAGACTTATCACAGTACCTTCTCTAAAGGTTTAGGATCTTTAGTGGTTTATGTTCAGTGTTATTCTTTTTAAAGGGAGGAAAGTTGAGTGTGAGTTTTTCCTCACCACAGGTGACATAATGTCAGGAAGGCAGCCAACAGCATAACCTTGACCTTTAAGCCTGTTTCCTCACTGTAACACTGAAATAGTAACTCCAACAATAAAAGATTGTTATGAGTCTAAAAATGAATATATAAAGGATCTGGCTAGTACCTGATTCATGCTAGTTCAGTAATTACTGATTTTTCTTTCTTTCTGTTGGTAAATTTCCCTGTTGTGGTTTAGTGATTTCTGCAGCGATGATTAGAGATAAAAAGTTCATTATGATTAGTGACATATAGGATTGCCCAATTTAATAATTGTCTTTTATTTAAACATTTGGAATTCAGAGGCTAGCACTTTGGAAGATATATCCTCCTATACATAATTCTCTTGGTTGCTGTAAACTCAATGGTAGTAATTTTGAGGTGGGTTATGGCTGTAGAGAAAAGTCACCACTGTTTCTGTTGCATGGGTAACTGGAAGCGTAATGTAGTCATTACAGATCTTCCTTATTTGTTTATCTTGGCCGTTCTGGATGTTCT
The DNA here is from genome assembly GCF_000754665.1 of Bison bison bison. Classification (NCBI taxonomy): domain Eukaryota; kingdom Metazoa; phylum Chordata; class Mammalia; order Artiodactyla; family Bovidae; genus Bison; species Bison bison. Next base: position 1,602,062 of record NW_011494904.1, on the reverse strand, counting down.
GTGATGCGTGCGGGCTCTCTCTGGTTGCGGGGGTGGGGGGAGCTCTGAGCACATGGGCTTAGTGGCTGCGACGCACAGGCTCACGGGCTTAGTTGCCCTGCAGCATATGGCATCTTCCTCGACCAGGGACTGGATCCACGGCCTCTGCATTTACAGGAATCCTTAACCCTGAACCACCAGGGACGTCCCTCGTTATGGGCTTTGTGGGGGCTTTTCTATAAATGCAGTATTTTCAGTATATAATGGTCATTCATTACCTAATAGTAAATACATAGCCAAAAAGTAAGACTTCTCCCAAAGCCTTGGCTGGACCAGGAACGTTGGGCTCTTGGACGACAGATTAATGCAGAACTTGGAACTAGATGAAGCAACAGAGACCACAAGTTCTGTCCCAGTGAATCACTGGGTGGCGCTGAAGGTGGCTGGCCGACAGACGGCTCCCTCTGGGCAGACTGTCGAGTAAGCTCCTGAGAAGCACTTACAGACGCTCTAAGTGCTTACAGCTTAAATCAATGCATATAGGTTAAAAACTGACATTTTAAAAATTGTACCAATATATTATGCATTTTTAACATTTTAATGATCATAAGAGTTTTTAATTGTTTCACAAACTCAGAGTAGTTCTAAGTATTTTTTTCTTAAATTATCCCAGCCCTTGTTGGTCTTTTAATATATTTGTTCTGTGTTTCTGGGTGCATTTTGTGAGAGTTACTCCAGTGTGCAATTTTTTAAATTAAATTAGAATTTATTATTATTACCTTTATTTTTTTAATAGACACCCATGTCACTGTATTTACAATCATCACAAAGGAGAGATGAGGTAATAATTTGAGTCAGGTATCCCCCTGTTGGGCTTCCCTGGTAGCTCAGCTGCTAAAAAATCTGCCTGCGATGCAGGAGACCCCAATTTGATTCCTGGGTCGGGAAGATGCCCTTGAGAAGGGATAGGCTACGCACTCCAATATTCTTGGGCTTCCCTAGTGGCTCAGACAATAAAGAATCCACTTACAATGTGGGATACCTGGGTTCAATCCCTGGGTTGGGAAGATCCTCTGGAAGAGGGCATGGCAGCCCACTCCAGTATTCTGGCCTGGAGACTCTCCATGGACAGAGGAGCCTGGTGGGCTACAGTCCAAGGGGTTCCAAAGAGCTGGACACGACTGAGCGACTCAGCACAGTACATCCCACTGGTGGTTAGATAGTTCATCTCTTTTAAAACAGAGTTCAATGAGTGAATGTGTTTTATAATGATTCTGTTAGACCCACTTATTTTATGTGTTTAGGAGCTAGTAGAGGGAATGTAACTTCCAAGATCAGGTTTCACATTTTCCATCAGCCACTTATAGTGAAACCTTCTTTGACTTGTTTAAGCTATCTTATGTTCAGTATCATATTTATAAAATGGAGATAATAATATCTACTTCAAAAGGTCTCTATGAGTACTTGAAGCTATTCAGATGTCAAGAGTTTGGTCTGCATGTTGCCTGGCAAAGAGCATTTGCCCTTGAGAGGAACCTGTATTTTTGTTGCCAACATCGTTTTCATTATTGTCAGTTTTGAATTAACGTTTCTTGGATGTCCAAGTCCAGCATTATTGCCATGAATTTAAGAAAAGTGAAATCATGAATATTTATGCATTTCAATATAAAAATTTTCATCAAGAGAATAATATGGCTCTACCCATTGTAACCCACTGCTTGTGGGTTATCTGTTGAATTACATATCTGTGCATTGAGATTTTAAATCTAATTGATACTAATATGGCTGGTCCACTTTACAGTGTAGGTTTTAAACACTCTCATCCTTTTGCAAATCTTTAGAGGTGCTCAGTGGTGTCATTATCTTCATGCACACTTTAAAAAATGCTTACGTGGAAGCAAGCACTGTATATGCTCACTTAAGGTATCTTATTTACTTTTTACAGTAAGTGTGCAGGTGAAGATTATCATTCTCATATTAGATAAAGAAAACATCAGTCTTAGAGAGTCTATAGGATTTGTTCAAAGTAATACCTGATCCTGTATCCCCATGTCACTCTTAATTCCATTAAACTGCCACTGTTTTTCTCAAAGTGCTGTGCCGTGCCGTGTTTAGTCACTCAGTCGTGTCCGACTCCTTGAGACCCCATGGACTGTAGCTCACTAGGCTTCTCTGTCCATGGGATTCTCCAGGCAATACTGGAGTGGGTTGCCATGCCCTTCTCCGGGGGATCTTCCCAACCCAGGGATCTAACCCAGATCTCCTGCATTGCTTTGCCATCTGAGCCACCAGGGAAGCCCAGAAGTGCTATAATTGGGACAGTCTGTGGGAACTTCCTCTCCTCTGTTAACTGGGGAACAGATTTTGTCTCAATCTAAAGAACATGCTCACAGTTGGGACGGTACAATGACAGGCTGACTCCCTTAGGACGGGCCGACCTCTTTCCCAGTTTTAAGATTCAAGCTCAGGCGGAACTGTTGTTTGACAGGAATGCTATGAAAAGTTCAGGTCTTTGTGAGCGACTGGGTTTGTATCTAGTGAAGGTCTCCCCGAGACGCAAGACCGTGCCCTCTGGAGATCCGTGTCCTCACCCCTCTAATCAGACGCCGCGTCACAGAGGCTTTATCAGTGCTGTCACAGAGCTTCAGACCCTCACAAAGGTAATGCTAGAGGACAGGTGCGTTAAACAAATATTGGATTGCCTACCTTGTTATTGGGAACTTTGCTAAGCAGATAATTTGTGACGTCTTCTGGAGGTGAATTCTGAATAATTTTTTGAGGACAGATAAATTCATGTGTGCTCATTAACATCTTGGAGAAGGGCATGGCAACCCACTCCAGTATTCTTGCCTGGAGAATCCTATGGACAGAGGAACCATGGGGTCGCAAGAGTCGGACGCGACTTAGCGACTAAACCACCACCACCATTGACAGCTAGATAATAGATGGTTATATGGTAAGCAGTAACAAATAATGGATGCCTGAAAGGAAAGAAGACAACCATGTGCCTCATATAGATAGATGAGTGGGGAAATAGGACCTGCTTCTGGCATATAAACATCTCAACTTATAAGAAGTTTTGGTTAAAAGAAAATTATTTCATGCTGCCCCTCCTCATTTGTCTCCCTGATTTCTTATTGTATTTAAAATGGGGAAGTTTTTTGGGGGGTGGGGGCGGGCGGGATGGGTAGAATACCAGAAACACTTTTAGTATAAAATTGAACTGTATATTGTATGCTAGAAAATGGGACTACATACTCTGCATATACCAGCCAGCTCCCTGAGAGCCCTTGTCAGCCATCCCATGAAGCTAAGAAAGCTTAGATTTCTTGATACATAAGGTAATAAATATACCTCCTGTTTAAGTCACTTTAATAAGTAATGTGTCTCTTGAAGTTGGAGCATCTTGATTTGAATGGGCTGAGAGAAGGAGCCCTGTGAAGGTGAAGTTGGGGATATGACATCTTATTAAAGGAAGAGGGACAGGAGAAAAGGTAAAGAGGTTTAAGATTTTGACATCTTTCTTTTAAGTAAAACTTTTTTACTTTTAGTTTAACTTTTGTAAAGGCTTCAACAGTGTCATCAAGGATTTGGACTTCTTCTTTGCTCTCTGTGGCTATTTTTTCCTGGGCTCATCAATTCATGCTTGCAAGGTAACTGACATCACAGCAGCAAACACCCACATCCAAAGACAGATGGGTCTAGGGAACAGCTCTGTTCTTTTGAGTCTCTGCTTTCAGGAAGGAAAGCTCTTTGCCAGCAGTTTAGCTGCCTTCTCTGCCAGGACTAAACCATGGCCAGTGGAGAGGCCGTCTCTGCCACTGAAGAGCCCTCACTGTAGCCTTCTAGCTGCAGCCCGGTGCCCTCCCTTCTTCACGTCTTTACTTTCTTTATCCCATCCCCTGCGGCAGAATGTTTCTACTGAAAACAGAGATTTGATCAGGTCATTCTACACTCAGTGATTGTTGGTGGCTCCCCTTGAGACACTGAAGGGAGTCACCTACTCCCTGCCCTCCCCATCCCAGATCAGCCTGCACAGCACATCCATGACGCCAGTCCTGCATGGAGTCAGGCTGGGTCTTAGTCCTACTGGTGAATGCTTTAAGACCATACACTGAATGTGTTTTTAGATTTCTAAAAGCAGGGACCTTCGGGATACGGCAGATGATGTATTATGTGAAGATAGTCATGAGTATTTGTTAAGCAAATATTTATGGTATACTTCTTATGGGTCAGACACTGTACTTGGAGTATAGGATTGAACAAAATGAACACTGTAATGCTGTCAAGGAGCCTATGATCTAGGAATAAGGACGTTAAATTGAACAAGTATTTGTAAGTCAGTGTGACAAACGTTAGAAAGGTAGAGAGTGACAGGAGACTTACTAACAGAAGGACAAACCCTACTCTGCAGGTGAGCTTCCCCAAAGAAGATGTTTAAATGAGAGCTGAGTGGGTCCTTGCCAGGTGCAGATGGTGAGGACGGAGGCCAGGCGTGTGGGAAAGAGATGGAGACTGACTGACATGTCGGGACCCAGACAGGAGATGGTGGTGAGGGGAACCAGAAGTGAAGCAGAGAGGACAGAAAGAACATGGAACACAGTCAGGAACCGTATGTGGGGAATGAACCTGTGACGTGAGCACATGGATTCGACTGTTGTTCCCTGAGAAACGGATCAGGGCTTGGTTAGAGAAGAAAGAAAGACTTGAGAGAGTGTGGTGCCAGCTACCGCATCAGTCAGCCACTGCTGTTGCCGGACAGAATGCTGTTCGAACAGCACAGCCCGAGGCACCAGGCCCTCCAGTTAACGTGTCCCTGTCTCTCCCTCCGTCTGCTCTGTGGTCAGCACCCGCAGATGGAACACCTCTGAGCTGTGTGGCTTATGTTTACACTGCTGTCTTCACTACGCCTTTAACCGTCTCCCTTCGCTCTGGCCCTCGAGTTCAGTGTTCCTGTACTTTCTGTGTGTTTCATTGTCCCACAAGAGGAATTTACGGGATGAGCTAGATACTTAGCAAGTCTGCAATATCCTGTAGGTCAGAGTCTCCTGCCAGTTGTCCAGGGACCCATCACCACTGCTTTATGACCCAAAATGTGGTGACTTGTATTTATCTGTTTATGCAACAAATATTTTTTTTAGCATTAGATTCATGCCAGTGATACACTGGGCCATGGAAAGAACTGTGTTTTGCAGTTATTAAAATGTAAAATTCTGACTTTCCCGTTCACCAAGTCTGTGAACACAGGCCAAAAACTATTCTAACAGTCTCTGTGCTTTGACTTCCCTATTTCTAATACGTTTCATGAGTTGTCCTGAGGATTCCATGGCATAAGTCAAGGGCTTAGTAATCTATCATGAGAAATAATATAGGGGTAAGGGCGATGTCGTGAGAGCAGGAAAAGAAGTCTTTGAGGCTGTGGGCAGTGTGATGCGGAGGGAGGGAAGAGCGGACGGTGGATCATGAGGTGGGGCGTGCTGGTAGTTGACCATGGCAACCAAACCACCCTTGGCTGCTTTCCTCAGAAGGGCTGTGAATAAGAAGACACTCAAAGCTTCAAGGACTGTCCAGTACAAAGGAGTTCTTAAATTTAGTTGGGCTCTATTGTTAAGAAACAAATCACTGTGCTCACTTAAACTTGGACCTTGGAGAGTGTATTTTATGAGTTCAATCCTGAATTACTTTCACAGTTCAAGAACACTGAAAAAGTGACTTAAAAGTGTACAATTATCTAACTATTGCAGAAAGTCAATTTAGGGGTGGAAAATCTGTATTAAAATGGAAAGAACAGTGCTCACTTGCATGTATTTTAAAGAGCACGTTAAAGCCCTGCTTCTTGACCAGGGTGCCTTATAGTTGTTCAATTACATCCTCTGAGCGTTTTGTCTTTTTGACAGAACAAACTGATTTCGAAGTAGAGCTTTGTTCTCTGTAACTGTGTTGCTTAAAAACTTTCAGGCAAACTTCAGAGCTCAGTGTGAATACTCTCTTTATTTTAATTATTTTTGTTAATTTGTTCTTTTGAATAGTTTTTGTGGAGGAAAATTTCTTCAAAAAAAGATGTAGTAAACAAGTTTAAGAAATTAAATATAATGATAATAATAGCTAACACTTATTAAGTTCTTAGTTTATAGATCAGGCACTGTGCTAAGATGCGTTATCTCATTTAGTAATCACTATCGTGAGATGATGAGAGCCAGCCTTCTCTTCGTTTTGCAGATAAAGAAACTAAAACTTAGACTGTCCCACACTCACACAACTCAGAAGAGAAAGAGCCAGCATTCACGTCCCATGTTTCTAGCCGTGTTGTTAGTTGAACAAGTTCTTTATTATTCCTTTATCTTTGTTTCTTTAGCAATGTTTGGATAAGGATTGAGTTCAAATTCAGTGAAAGTTGAATTCCATACTTTTTTGAGCGTTGAATCACCATTTTATTCAGTTCAGTTCAGTTCAGTCGCTCAGTCGTGTCCAACTCTTTGCAACCCCATGAATCGCAGCATGCCAGGCCACCCTGTCCATCACCAACTCCTGGAGTTCACTCAGACTCACGTCCATTGAATCACTGATGCCATCCAGCCATCTCATCCTCTGTCGTCCCCTTCTCCTCCTGCCCCAATCCCTCCCAGCATCAGAGTCTTTTCCAATGAGTCAACTCTTCGCATGAGGTGGCCAAAGTACTAGAGTTTCAGCTTTAGCATCATTCCTTCCAAAGAAATCCCAGGGCTGATCTCCTTCAGAATGGACTGGTTGGATCTTCTTGCAGTCCAAGGGACTCTCAAGAGTCTTCTCCAACACCACAGTTCAAGAGCTTCAGTTCTTCAGCGCTCAGCTTTCTTCACAGTCCAACTCTCACATCCATACATGACCACAGGAAAAACCATAGTCTTGACTAGATGGACCTTTGTTGGCAAAGTAATGTCTCTGCTTTTCAATATATTATCTAGGTTGGTCATAACTCTTCTTCCAAGGAGTAAGCGTCTTTTAATTTCATGGCTGCAGTCACCATCTGCAGTAATTTGGGAGCCCAGAAAAATAGTCTGACATTGTTTCCACTGTGTCCCCATCTATTTCTCATGAAGTGATGGGACCAGATGCCATGATCTTCGTTTTCTGAATGTTGAGTTTTAAGCCAACTTTTTCACTCTCCTCTTTCACTTTCATCAACAGGCTTTTTAGTTCCTCTTCACTTTCTGCCATAAGGGTGGTGTCATCTGCATATCTGAGGTTATTGATATTTCTCCTGGCAGTCTTGATTCCAGCATGTGCTTCTTCCAGCCCAGCGTTTCTCATGATGTACTCTGCATATAAGTTAAATAAGCAGGGTGACAATATACAGCCTTGACATACTCCTTTTCCTATTTGGAACCAGTCTGTTGTTCCATGTCCAGTTCTAACTGTTGCTTCCTGACCTGCATTTAGGTTTCTCAAGAGGCAGGTCAGGTGGTCTGGTATTCCCATCTCTTTCAGAATTTTCCACAGTTTATTGTGATCCACACAGTCAAAGGCTTTGACATAGTCAATAAAGCAGAAATAGATGTTTTTCTGGAACTCTCTTGCTTTTTCCATGATCCGGCGGATGTTGGCAATTTGATCTCTGGTTCCTCTGCCTTTTCGAAAACCAGCTTGAACATCTGGAAGTTCACAGTTCACGTATTGCTGAAGCCTGGCTTGAAGAATTTTGAGCATTTCTTTACTAGCATGTGAGATGAGTGCAATTGTGCGGTAGTTGAGCTTTCTTTGGATTGGAATGAAAACTGACCTTTGCCAGTCCCGTGGCCACTGCTGAGTTTTCCAAATTTGCTGGCATGTTGAGTGCAGCACTTTCACAGCATCATCTTTCAGGATTTGAAATAGCTCAACTGGAATTCCATCACCTCCACTAGCTTTGTTCGTAGTGATGCTTTCTAAGGCCCATTTGACTTCACATTCCAGGATGTCTGTCTCTAGGTGAGTGATCACACCATCGTGATTATCTTGGTTGTGAAGATCTTTTTTGTCACTTGTTCTGTGTATTCCTGCCACCTCTTCTTAATATCTTCTGCTTCTGTTAGGTCCATACCATTTCTGTCCTTTATCATTTTATTAATATATCCTAATCTACTTCCTTGTAAATTTCATGCCTTTTTCAAATTGCAGTTTTGATTATCATGTGTTATGTCATTTTTTAACTAACTTTAAATGTAGAGAGTACATTTGAAATAAAAATAATGACTATTTTTGAAATAAAAGTGTTTGCAGATATTGTAATTTTCTAAGCCCAAATTTTCTACCTTAACTGTCATCCATCTGCTATTTTTCAAAAAGACCAACTTAATAAACGTAAATATGTTAAAACCAATGATTCTATAAAATTACAGGCTCACTCTAAAATAAAAGTTATTCATTAAAAATATGAAAAACACAAAAGATATGTTCTCATTCAGATACCTTGTCTTTGACAGAGGAGGCAAAAATATACAGTAGAAAAAAGACAGTCTCTTCAACAAGTGGTGCTGGCAAAACTGGTCAGCTGTGTGTGTAAGAATGAAACTAGAACACTAACACTGTTCACAAAAATAAACTTAAAAGGCATTAAAGACCTAAACATAAGACCAGAAACTATAAAACTCTTAGAGGAAAACATAGGCAGAACACTCTCTGACATAAATCACAGCAAGATCCTCCATGACCCACATTTAGAGTAATGAAAATAAAAACAAAAATAAATGGGACCTAATTATATTTAAAATCTTTTTCACAGTGAAGGAAACGATAAGCTAGGTGAAAAAACAAGCCTCAGAATGGGAGAAAACAATAGCAAATGAAACAACTGCCAAAGAATTAATCTCCAAAATATACAAGCAGCTAACACAGCTCAATACCTGAAAAATAAAAACCCAGTCAAAAAGTGAGCAGAAGAACTAAATAGAAACTTCTTCTCTATCCAAAGAAGACAGAGAGATGGCTAATAAATACATGAAAAGATGCTCAACATCAGTCATTATTAGAGAAATGCAAATCCGAACCACAATGAGGTATCATCTCACACTGGTCAGAATGACCATCATCAAAAAATCTACAAACAATAAATGCTGGAGAGAGTGTGAAGGAAAGGGAACCCTCTTACACTGTTGGTGGGAATGCAAACTGATAAAACCACTATGGAGAACAGTGTAGAGATTCCTTTAAAAAGCTAGGAATAAAACTACAATCCCACTACTGGGCTTATACCCGGAGGAAACCAAAATTGAAAAAGACACATGTACCCCAGTGTTCACTGCAGCACTGTTTACAATAGCTAGAAAATGGAAACAACCTAGATGTCAAATGAATGGATAAGGAAGCTGTGGTACATATGCACAATGGAATATTACTCAGCCATAAAAAGGAATGCATTTGAGTCAGTTCTAATGAGGTGGATGAATCTAGAGACTATTATACAGTGAAGTAACTCAGAAAGACAAATATCATATAATAATGCATATATATGGAATCTAGAAAGATGGTATTGACAGTCCTACATGCAGGGCAGCAAATGAGACACAGTTATAAAGAACAGAGTTTTGGACTCTATGGGAAAAGAAGAGGGCAAGAGAATAGCACTGAAACATATACATTACCGTATGTAAAATAGATAGCCAGTGTGAGTTTGATGTATGACTCAGCACCCAAAGCTGGTTCTCTGTGACAACCGGAGGAATGGGGTGGGGAGGCTGGTGAGAGGGGGGTTCAGGATGGAGGGGACACATGCATGCCTATGGCTGATTCATGTTGATGTATGGCAAACACCATAAGTCAGTTCAGTTCAGCCACTCAGTCATGTCTGGCTCTTAGTGACCCCATGGACTGCAGCATGCCAGGCCTCCCTGTCCATCACCAGCTCCTGGAGTTTACTCAAACTCATGTCCATTGAGTCGGTGATGCCATCCAACCATCTCATCCTCTATCGTCCCCTTCTCCTCTGACCTTCAGTCTCTCCCAGCATCAGGGTCTTTTCCAGTGAGTCAGTTCTTCATATCAGGTGGCCGAAGTATTGGAGTTTCAGCTTCAGCATCAGTCCTTCCAGTGAATATTCAGGACTGATTTCCTTTATGATTGACTGGTTTGATCTCCTTGCAGCCCAAGGTATCCTCCAATTAAAATAAATAGTTTAAAAAGATATATGCCCATTTAAAAACATTTTTAATTGCTATTTTGTTTCAAATGGACATAGATCCTGTGTATTTTTTATAGATTTTAATAAGTTTATATATGTCTCACATAGTTATCTGTAGTTTATGGAAAGAGGTGATTTATTCATTTTTATAGCCATCATACTTAGCAGTTAAGAAAATCATACATGTCAATATAGATTTTTTGAAACAATAAACTTTTAGTTTTTGACTATCCACAATAAGGAGAGTCCCCCCCTTTTTTTAAGTCCAGAAGAAAGACAGTATATGGGGTGGGGGGAGATTATAAAAGCAATACAGCTTTAAAATATTCAGAAAATGTATTCCAGATATAGGTTAGGCTTGTGGGGTACAAATTTGGGAATTCTCGATAGACACATGTCACTTAAACAGTTAGACTGAGTGGCTGACCTCAAAAATAAGTGTGGGCAGAAAGGTAATGCTCAGGGCCTGAGCCCTGGGACTTGCTGTGATAACACTTAAGGGCTCAGGACGGCGAGGAGACACACAGAACACTGAGAGGAAGACCAAGCGTTCTGATGTCCTGGAAGCCAAGCAGGGCGATCTCAGGTCGAGTGAGTGACACCAAGGCTCACTACCACGGAGGGAGTCAAGTTAGGTGAGAACTGAGACGGGACCATTGGTTTTCTTATTGTGGAGGAGACTCTGCAAAGGGAAGGACAAATACCTGATTGAAACGGGTTCAAAAGGGAATAAGAGGAATTGGAAACTGAGATTATAGATAATTCTTTCAAGGAAATTTGATATAAGAGGAAGGAGAAGAATGAATTGGTAGTCTGAGGAAAAATTTAGGTCCAGGAAAGGGTATTTGTTTGTTTTAAGATGAAAGTGCATTTGTTTGCTAAAGAGAAGAACCCAGGGACACAGATAGAAGTTGATGCTGTAAGAAGATGGTGAGTGGGTCGCAGGAGTCTTGTCCTTGAATGGGAGGCTGTGTGGTCTGGGTCAGAGGACGGGGTGGCCTCCTTAGAGCTGGACCGGTTCATGGTGGAGATGGAGGGAAGGCAGGGTGTTGTGGGGAGGGAAGCAGGGGAAGGATGGCACAGTGAAGGGATTTTGTAGTTCTTGCCTCACCAGTTTGTAAGTAATCTTCATTTCTTGTCTTCTACTTTAAGAATTTTATGGGAAGCTTTTTCTGTATTGTACAGTTTATTTAAACTACTTTCACAGAAATATTCAACCTTGGTATGAAATATATCTTCTCCTCTTATAACTTATAAACTGTGGGGGATTTAAACTTTCTATAAATACCAGATTTTCTCCTTCAGTCCCTTTGATTCCAATTACCTCTAATATGTTCACCCAATTTTAACCTTCTCAAACCTTACTCAGCACTTTTCTTCCTGATATGTTGTAACTGTGAGAAAGTCCATTTTATTTCTCTGAGCTTTCACAGTTAACTTGAGAAAGCCCTGTTTTCCAGATATTTAACTGGTTTCTAAATTACTTAACCAGGTGCCAACATACTACATTTAATGTACCAAGTAATGATTACTGATTGCTGGTCAATCCGTATTCTAATTGCCTTTCTCCTCAAGGTATTGTTCTCTTGGGGGAAATTGTCAGCTGTTCAATGTTTTGAGACCAGAGACATTTTAAAATGCATTAAAACCTACACTCGGAGCTTGGGAGAAACACATTCAGCTGGCTCTACTAGTAGGTTCTAATCACTTTTTTCATGTAATGAATATGATTTCACTTTGTGTTACAGTCTGTTTTCTCAGACAGATGGATATAACCATTTTCTGAAATTATTTCCACAATAACTGCTAATAATAAATTCGTAATTACTTCATTTATATGTATGTGTCAATTCTACTCAATCAAAATATTCCCATAGAAAATATGTTATTAATATAAAATATTAACATTTTTGTTGGTAGTTTCAATTTGAAGAAAGCAATGTAATTCTCTTACTGTCCAAAAGTGCTCATATAACTAAATTATCCACAACATCTGAGAATGACTAATAGGAGAGAGAAGACAGAGAAGGAAGAGAGGTTATCTCTTGGGGGCCACTCTGTTTACTGATGTTAGTAAACAGAGATCTTTCACAGCTAAAGCTTGTTTTAAGAATTCTTGTTTAAGAATCTAGATAACAAAAGAAATAACCTCTTAAACTGATGATGTGTGGCTTTGGCCAGCTTTGAGTGTCTCTTCATTTGAGGTCTTCTCTTACTTTACAAATCAAAATATCAGAACATTCTTCAAAGTATATTAAGAAAATATACTGACGTAACTTAAGCACCATTATTTGCAGCCAGCTTTCAGTTCCACAGTTTGTATTCTACTCATGTTCTTAATGACTCTCATTTCTTCTTCTCTGTTTGATCTAGTAAGTCCTCAACTGAAGCCAGGAAGAGGTGGCTTCATTTCTTTACTATTTTTTTCATTTTATGTATTATTAAGTTTAAGTTTAAATGTGTCTAAGAATTATAAGATATAAGAACTACATGCATACATGTATCTTAAGTGATAACAGCAGTATCAAGAGTGAAGTGAAGTGAAGTCACTCAGTCGTGTCCGACTCTTTGCAACCCCATGCACTGTAGCCTACCATGCTCCTCCATCCATGGGGTTTTCCAGGCAAGAGTACTGGAGTGGGGTGCCATTTCCTTCTCCAGAGGATCTTCCCAACCCAGGGATCGAACATGAGTCTTCTGCATTGTAGGCAGACACTTTACCTCTGAGCCACCAGGCAAGTCAAGAGTGAGGAAGCCTATAAACTGTATGGACACTGTTCAGTTCCGTGAAACAGAATAGAATTGTTAGAGACCTGCTTAGTGACATTGGCACAGAGAAGTGTTATATTCTAAGCCTAGAGATACAGGCTTTGTTTGGGTTTTTTGTCGGATGTTTTGTTTGTTTTTCTCAATCAATTCCTTTTTTAGTTGAAATAAAGTTGATATGCAATATTATGTTAGTTTCAGGTGTACTACATCGTGATTTGACATTTGCATGCATTGTGGAATGATCACCATGATAAATCTAGAAAAGACTTTGTGAAATCTGAGTAATTTCATCTGCCATAACCTTCCATGTACTTCCACGTACTCTTCTTCCATGTATTCTTACTTCTCACTTTCCAGTGCACATTGTATACTTTGAAAATTATACGGTTAACCGTCGGACTATAAACGAAATCCTGAAATACTCACTTCAGCCATATTTCACTCTTAGTAATTTTCCAGTTTCTTGAAATTGCCTTCAGAGCCAATTTACAAACCCCACAAGAAATCCCATTTACCTCATAGTCTTCCCTCATTGATCAGAAATTTTATGAGTTGCCTTTTTTATCAAACCTCGCTCCAAAGGGATTCTGTTTTTTTTTCCCTAAGGCCATATCTACTTTCCAGGGGAAACTTTTCCAGCCACTATTGAAAACAAAGACGCTGCAGGCCCTGAAATAGAAAAATGACAGATTGTTCTGACCAGAATCTGAGGGCTATCAGGGACTGAGAATATGAGTTTTCAAAGAAACTTTTGAAGGGCTTATTGTTAATTAGGGTCCTTATAGGTTTAAAAATTCATTGTTGCTCTCTTGTCGTGCCAAGAAAGGACTTTTTTTATAATAAAAATTTTTTGCCAGTCTGTGTCTTTGGTGTACAAAATGTGCTGTTTTATTTTTTTATTGAAGTGTAATTGACATTCAATATTATATTAGTTCCAGATGTACAGCATAATGACTCAACATTTGTATATACATTGTGTATAGTTACTCTCTGTGCTGTTGCTCATTTTTGAATGCACAACCCTGTTTGGCACATGATAAGGACCCACTAAATGGTGGTAGAATTTTTAAGTATTTCTTGGAAAGACAAATTATCTTATTTAAGAATAATTATTATTCAGGCTTCTCTTATCTTACCAATACATTGATCACACATTCGTCCTTTTATTCTTTCCACCGTTTTTGAGACCTGAAGGTGCAGGTGTAAAAACAATAGACAAAACTCAACTTCTCTTGGAGGATACATTCTATAGAAGAGAGAAGATGATAAACTAAATGAATAAAATACCTAGTGTGTTAGATGGTGAAGTTTGCTATGAAAAAAACAATATAGCAAACTTTTGCTTCCGAGTGAGGGTGGAGCTGGCCGCCGGTCATCATCCCTGCCAGAAAAAATAGAATGCCACATAAAACATACAGATCATCCAAGAGATACAGAAGCAGTGAGTTCAGAGGAACGAACCCTGGAGAGGAGCTGGCTTCTCACTAATGCCTGCTCCTGTGGGATGAGACCTGCACTGCTAAGGCTCAAGGCTGGGGCTCTCGCTGTGGCCCCAGGAAGAGGGTGGCTGCTTCAGAGCAGCGGAACCAGCCAAGCTCCGACAGTCGTGTAGGGCTGGGCTGGCAGAAACGAGCCTGGTGGGGCCTCAACACAGACTCAGTTTCCCTCTGTGACGCTTACTACTGTATTCCAAAGGTGTGGGGAGTCAGGAATGGCAGTAGACTCAAAGTCTAAGTAGAAAATGTCTTTTTGAGGAAATCACACCCTGTCAGGCAAGCATTTAGAAACTCTTGAGGGCAATGCCCTGGAAACGGGCAAATCGGAGTAGACTGAGTCTTACTAAAACTATAGCTTAGACTGGGGTTAGCTCAGTCCCTGATTGAGTGAATCCTAAGATAGTCACTCACTCACCCTTACTAGGAGATGAAAGTATGAACCCTTAGGGAGAACCATTATCCGGGCACAAGTATATACAGGAGTTTGAGCAAACTCCAGGAGATGGTGAAGGACGGGGAAGCCTGGTGTGTTGCAGTCACCATGGGGTCGCAAAGACTGAGTGGTTGAACAACAAATAAGTATATACTTAATGTCTAGATTGCAATAAAACATTTCTATATATGTCAAGAGATAGGACATATGAACACACATACACAAGAAATATATATGCCGATGATCCAGACATCAAACTTGTTAGATGTTGGACAAGGACTTTAAATGAGATTGAAATATTCAATCTCAATAAATATTCAATAAAATTTAAAAAATAAAATAGATAAAAAGATAAGAGTGTTTTACTGGAGAATGCAGTTCAGTTCAGTTGCTCAGTCGTATCTGACTATTCGCAGCCCCACGGACTGCAGCATGCCGGGCCTCCCTGTCCATCACCAACTCCTGGAGTTTACTCAAACTCATGTCCATCGAGTCGGTGATGCTATCCAACCATCTCGTCCTCTGTCGTCCCCTTCTGCCTTCAGTCTTTCCCAGCATCAGGGTCTTTTCAAATGAATAAGTTTGTCACATCAGGTGGCCAAAGTATTGGAGTTTCAGCTTCAGCATCAGTCCTTCCAATGAACATTCAGGATTGCTTTCCTTTAGGATAGACTGTTTGGCTCTCCTTGCTGTCCAAAGGACTCTCAAGAGTCTTCTCCAACACCACAATTCAAAAGCATCAATTCTTTGGCTCTCAGTTTTCTTTATAGTCCAACTCTCACATCCATAATGACTACTGGAAAAACCATAGCTTTGACTGGATAGGGCTTTGTCGACAAAGTAATATCTCTGCTTTTTAGTGTGCTGTCTAGATTGGTCATAACTTTTCTTCCAAGGAGCAAGCATCTTTTAATTTCATGGCTACAGTCATAATCTGCAGTGAAAAGAAGTAAATGGAAATTCTAGAGTTGAAAAATACAACATATGAAAACAAATTGATGGGTAAAATGAATGTTAAAATGTCAGTATAGGTAAAACCAAACTGATGAACTTCCTAATGACCTGGAAGACAGGTCATTAGAAAATATCCAATCAGAAACACAGAGGGGTAAAAAGAAAAAAATGTAATGAACGTGAGACACCCGAGTATGTTCACTAGCACTGACCAAAAGACGTAAGATGGTAGGATACATATGTAACTCAAAGAGTTGAAATTAACTATATATTTTATTTGATCCAGTATTAAATAAAATATTATTTCAACATGTAATAACGTGAAAATGTTCTTATGGATACTTTGCTTTCCTTTACTCACACAAAGTATGTTTTACACTTGGCCACATCTCAGTCTAGACTCTCCATGTGCTGTGGCTGCCGTCTTGGCAGGTCAGGTCTACGTGTATGTGGTTGGGACCCCAGAAGGAAGAGAGAAAGTAGTTAGAAGGAATATTTTTTAGAAGATTAGGTAGGAAAGGGGATGAATACAGCTAAGTATTGGTAGCTGGAACATGAAGTATATGACGTTAAAGGAAGAAATGAGAGAAGGCCTCTCTAAGGGCAATACTGAGGGCTAGACATGGAGATGAAGGTATAGGTGGCTTTGGCTGTGGAGGAGACAAGAAGATTGAAGGCAGTGTCCGGAGGTAGTAATATGCTGGCATTTTTTTTAAAACATCAAGGAGGGTGGTATGTGATGGAGGGATTAACAGAGAAATGAGAAGATTGACGGAGGAGCCTGGTAGGCCACAGTCCATGGGGTCGCGAGGAATCGGACATGACTGAGCAACTTCACTTTCACTTTTCACTTTCATGGAGAAGGAAATGGCAACCCACTCCAGTGTTCTTGCCTGGAGAATCCCAGGGACGGGGAGCCTGGTGGGCTGCCGTCTATGGGGTCGCACAGAGTCAGACACGACTGAAGTGACTTAGCAGTAGCAGCAGGTCAGAGAAGCAAAGGGGAGCCAGATCACATAAAGCCTTGATAGACTTCTTAAAGTTTATTTAGAGATAAAGAATACATAGGCATACCTCATTTTATTATGCTTCAAAGACTCTGGTGGCTTTAACCCGAATGAAAGTTGTGCCAACCGTGCATAGAACAAATCTCTTGGCACCGTTTTTTCAGTAGTATTTTCTCATGTCGTGTCTCTGTGTCAGATTTTGCTGGTTTTCTCAGTATTTCAGACTCTTCATTATTATTATATTTGTTATGGTGATCCGTGGTCTTTGATGTTACTGCCACTCGCTGAAGGCTCAGATGATAGTTTCTTAGCAATGAAGTATTTTTAAATTAAAGTGTGTACATTTTTAAGACATAATGCTGCAAACACTTAATAGACTACAGGATAGTATAAACATAATTTTTATATGCACTGAGAAACCAAAAAATTTGTGTGACAGCCTTTATTGCTTTACTGCAGTAGTCTGGAAGCAAACCCATACTATTTCCGACACATGCCTTTATCTCTGCCTTTTCATGTTCTGTTTATTCTCTTCATATTATTGAACTGCAATAAACAATGCCAGTTATTTCTCCACCAAAAATGAGTTTGTTCAGAATCAATAAAGAATTGTAATTCAGGGTTTGCAACTATGGCAAGCTAGGTGCAAGTTCCCACACAGGAGGGAGAGAAGACTCTTCCAAAGTGGGGAAGGGACGCTGAGAGGGCTGTAGTAAGCGAAGATTTTCTGGGAGGAACTGCGAGTTGGAAGTAACAGTGGCTTTTCATTGGCTCATTTGTGATAGTCTCTTATTATCTGAGTCCTTGCCAGGCAAGAAATGCGGTCTCTCTCTGGCTGTGCTGGGTCTCTGCTGTGGCACGCAGATTCTTCACTGCCACACTGGCATTCTCTGGTTCCGGCCAGCAGGCACTGCTCTGGTTGCGGTGCACAGGCTCTTCATTGCCATGGGTGGTCACATCGCAGAGTACAGGCTCTGGGTACTCGGGCTCAGTACTGGTGGCACACAGGCGTAGTTGCACTATGGCCTTTGGGAGCTTAGTTCCTGGACCAGGGATCAAACCCATGTGCCCTGCACTGGCAAGCAGATTTTTAACCACTGGCCACAGCGTGTGCGTGTGCTCTCCTGTCCGGCTCTTTGCAACCCTTTGGGCTGTAGCCCAGTAGGCTCTGCTGTCCATGGGATTTTTCAGGCAAGAATACTATGGGTTGCCGTTTCCTCCTCTTGGGATCTTCCTAACCCAGGGATCGAAGCTGCATCCCCTGTGTCTCCTGCATTGCAGCAGGTTCTTTACCCACTGAGCCATCAGGGAAGCCGTCTTAACCTCTGGACTACCAGGGACGTTCCAGGAAAGGTAGTCTGTCTTCTTCCTATTGAGTGCTGATATTGTTATGGTGTGAGAACTCCCCCTTTGGCCTCCTAACTCTAGTTTGATTGAGATTTCTCTTTATTCATTTTTACAGTATTAAGAGTGGGGATCTTAAGGCTTAAAAATTGGCTTTGGTTTTTCTTCTGTTGTTAATTGAAAGAATACTTCCTAAGAGTGATTAGTAAATTCATGCAATGCCATCAGAAGTGTGCCCCTAAGCATGCAGTATGAAGAGTCTGGGTGGCTGTGTGTTTGTTTGGAGATTGACTTTCAGAAGTCCCTTTCCCCTAGTCTCTGGGATATGATTACGTGTTGTTGTTTAGTTACTAATTCATGTCTGACTCTTTGTGACCCCGTGAACTGTAGTCCATCAGACTTCTCTGTTCATGGAATTTCCCTGACAAGAATATTGGAGTGGGCTGCCATTCTCCAGATTTTCCTGACCTAGGGATTGAATTAATGTCTCCTGCTTGATTGGCGAATCCCTTATCACTGAGCCACCTGGGAAGCCCTCTATTAGCATAGTTGTTTTTTTTTTTTTAAATAACAACTTTTCCACACTGTGAATGTAATAGCTTATCAAGAAAATCAATAGTTATTCAATTTCAAATTTCTTACATTTTTTTTCTATTTTAAAGATTAAAAATAGCCACATTCAATTAGTTAAGCATGCATTTTTAAAATTATAAATAGCTTATTCTTCAGTATATTGTGTATTAGGGGACAGGAAGATCATCTGGTTAAAAAGATAAGGCATTTCTTCACCTGAGAAATGAAGATATTAAAACAAAGGATGCATGAGTATTATATATTGTTTTACTACTCAAAAGTGTTTAAAAATGTAATTCCTATAGCCAAGATGGAAAAATAAATATGAAAATTCACTTGCTGAAGTTGAAGAGAGGACTAATTATGGTGAAGGAACAGACAAAAGAGACAAAAGGCTAGGGCTCTTCAGGAACTGATATTAGCTCTAGGCCTACTTAACACTTTTACAAATAATCTGGAGAAAGGCAGTACTTGGCCAAATATCAGAGGTTTTAGAGAACGCAAAACTTTGCAGTAGAAAAGAGTCAGTACACTGGTGAGGGTCCTTAGGGAGGCTTAGGCAGTTCTGTGCATGGGTGTGGGGGTCAGTGTGGTTGAGTGCTGAGATGGGCAAATGCAGCAGCCCAGGGCTGGTCAGAGTCATGTGTGTGTGCGCACAACTTAAAAGCAGTGGCTGTTTTCCTTTTTGAAGAGTACTCTGAAAATCTGATTAAACTTTTACAAACTTTTTCCTAAGGAAAAGTTCATAATCCTCATAACAAGAAGTTATGTTTCAAGATGGTCTTGAACTAACTTAAAAGTCCAAAATAATTTTCCTTGAGGGAACAAATATTTACTGAACTTCAGTTATAATCTTGGCCCTGTATAAAGTACTGGAAAGACAAACTTGGTATGTAACCTTGTGTAAGTTACAATTTGGGCAGGAGATAGATCACCAAGCATTTGTGCTGTAATGTGATAACTGTTCCCACCCCCTTGCTAAAATGCTGTGAGAGTGCCTCACGAGGCATCTAATTCATATTTGAGGGGTGAAATGGGGATTTCAGAGATGGCTATGAGGGAGCATCTAATTGACATCCAGTGGTTACCTTCAATCGAAATTTCACCCAAAAAAGTCTAGAAAGATATCTTTATTATAGCTATATTGCAAATATGTATATCTGTAGGTCTGATATACCTCATAATAGGTGCAGTGGAATAAAGCAAGTAATATGAACAGAAGGACAAGAGCAATTTTTAAGTGTGTGATATTTTGGACTAGAAGGCAGAAACTAAGTGAGAGTCAATGTAATGTTGGCAAAGACTTACTCACCAAATCCCTCAATACTAGAATAAAAGAGATTGTCCTTGAAGCTTGACCTGGGTAACTTCCTTTACTAAGTAAATAAACTTCAGGACTCATTATCCTAAAGATGATGCTAGAAGCAAGTATTAATGGAAATTAAGATTTTAGAAAGAGTACCAAAATAATCTATTTCACGTCTAAGGCTCCCAGGTGACACTAGTAGTAAAGAATCCACCTGCACTGCAGGAGATGCAAGAGATACGGGTTCCATCCCTGGGTCAGGAAGATCCCTGGAGGAGGAAATGGCAACCCACTCTAGTATTCTTGCTTGAAAAATTCCATGGACAGAGAAGTCTGGTGGGCTACAATTCATGGGCTTGCAAAGAGTCAAACACAACTCAGCAACTGAGCACAGCACTACCAAAGGTAGCTAGTCTTTATTAGTCGGGGCTTCCCAGGTGGCACTAATGGTAAAGAACCACTTGCCAATGTAGGAGACATAAGAGACTTGGCTTTGATCCCTGGGTCAGGAAGATTCTGTGGAGGCGGGCATGGCAGCCCACTCCAGTATTCTTGTCTGGAGAATCCCATGGACAGGGGAGTCTGACAGGCTGCAGTCCATAGGGTCTCAAAGAATAGGACACAACTGAAGCGACTTAGCACACACACACAACGATGACTTAACTGTCATAGCAAACAAATCCTGGAATCTCACTGACTTAATGCAGTGCAGGTTAATTTCTCTCTCACACGAGGTCCAGGATAGGTTAGAAGACCCCCTTCCATCATGTATCTACACCCTCTAGAAGACTACAGTCTCTGCTGAACGGAAGGAGGGAAGGAGACACTTTGGCTAACTGCCTTATCCTTAATGTGACACACGTCACTTCAGCTCAGTCAGAGACCATAACTAGTCACATGGCCCCACCGTAACCGCAGAGCAGGCCAGGGAGTATCGGAAGGTACCTGAACTACTTGGTGAGCGCCGTCTCTGCTACACCTTTCAGTACTGCGTTCTTTGTGGACAAGTGTCAGCAAAACCATGTGGTGGCCTAAGGAAGTTGTGTGTGCACCCCTGCACACACGTACACGCCTCCCTCTTTTCCAGGGTTTGCCAAAACAAGAAACTCCCACCAGCGAAATCGAGTTCTGTCTGAGCGATTGCTGGATAAAAGGGAAGCAGACGGTTTGTTGTACAGAAATGTGCTGTTAGAATTCCTGTTCCTGCCTCTTTGTCCTTCCCCAGGATAGAACTAGCGTGATGGGCTGAGTAGCACACTGTTGGTACCACTAACAAAATGGGAAGGTAAGGAGGAAGAAGAGCAGGGGTTTCTCCCAGGGAGAAGAGAAGTCGAATTTAGACGAGGGATTTGAAGAAAGAGAAGATGGCGTCCTGCACACAGATAGAAACTGGGGTCTGCAGCTCAGAGAAGTGCTTAGCATCAAGTGTCAGGTTTGGAGCCAGAAGCCTACACTTGAAGCCATGGGCACAGGTGAGCTCTCTAGAAGAAAGTGCCAACAATTAAGGTTGACATATAGAGGGAGTGAGGTTGGAGCTCAGAGGATCATAGGGTAGAAGTGAAGGAGCTATATGACTGTAGGGGCAGCAAGGATATCCTGAGAGGTTTGGAAGGAAAAGGAAGACAGAGCGTAGGTCTTTCCACCCAGTTTGGAGATGAGAAAACCCAGGTGTGGGTCGGACTGGGCGCTCTTCATCTGAAAACCTTCCGGTGGGATAAGGGACCCACAAGGCTGAATCGTCCACCCGCTCGTGTTTCTGACCTCGTTTCTGCTGCTTTTGCCTTGGCTGGCTTGTCAGCGGCCCCAGCCCCCTGCTACCCCTAGAACGCCCTCATCTGCACCTGCTGTTGCTTTTGCCTGAAACTGTTCCTTCCAGAATGTATGCATGTTGACCCTGTCTTCCTGCCGATCACTGCTCTGTTTTCTCCTGACCCGAGAGGCTCACTCTGACCATCCTTTGTAAAGTAATGACTCCAGCCCTCAGCGTGTTTACTCTGCCCTTTTTCTCCACTACGCTGACCACCCTCTAATGTCTGATGTCTTTACTTGTTTTATTTTGTCTCTTGTGACTCTCCCCTGCCTCACCCCCAGACCACAGGCTCACAAGGGCAGGAACGTTTTCAGTTTTTCTGTTTGCTCTTTCTAGAAAAAAGCCGGATTGATAATGGGGGTTCAGTAACTGTTGAATGAATGAGTGGATAGAAAAATGGTCCTTTGTGGTCACCTATATTCTATTTTTTCCTTTTTTTATTGAAATACAGTTGAGTTCTAGTATTGTGTTAGTTTCATGTGTTACAACAAAGTCATTCAGTTGTATATGTATGTATATATATATATGTATATATAATTTTTCAGATTATTTCCCTTTATAGGTTATAGTAAGATATTGAATATAGTTCCATTTGCCATACAGTGAATCCTTGTTGCTTATCTGTTTTATGTATAGTAGTTTGGATCTGTTAATCCCAAATTCCTAATTTAGCCTTCTCCCCTACCTTCCCCTCTGGTAACCATAAACTTATTTTCTATGTCTGTGTCTTTCTATATCCTATAGATTCATTTGTATTATTTTTTAGATTTCACATATAAGTGACATCATGTAATATTTGTCTTTATTACATGTATATTTCATTTTTAATGAGAATATTTTAACACCCCCAAGAAAAGGACATATGGTAATTCTCAATGTATATAAATTTAGCTTCAGGAGTCATCATTTTTGTCATTCTGTCTCAGTGAACACTTGGGAGCACTGTTGGGGACCGCTTCACCATGCCATCCCAATTCTCTTAGCTCTGTTAATCCTTGCTGGGTATTATTTGTGTTGTTCATAGGAAATAAATTGCTTCAAGCTGATTTAAGGAAATAAGAATATTTGCTTACTTCCTATTTTTAAAGGAAACAGGAATATAGCTTATGTGCTTCTTTTTGTCAAAATATACAATTACAGTACTTTTTTATGCACCATTTTGACATCACCTGTTTTTCGCATATTCATTCCATAATATTTTTAAAACAGATTTTTAAGATGAAAGGAATATTTGCTGGTGCTTTGTTATCTTTAGTATCATTAAATTTAATTTCACAGTCAAGTTGCTTCAATAACTGCTAAGTTCTAAGTTTCTGATTTCCAGATGTAGCACGTTTTCATAGAAGGTTCATTGTTAGTATTTTTGGTTTTTTCTCCTTTTTTTTTTTAGTTGTTTTGAGGCAGTAAAACAGTTTTGTGTTCCTTCATTAGAAAGACATCATTTTAAGTTATTTTAAGTCTTTGAAAAGACCACTTTACCACAGGGAATTGGAGCAGCGGATGGGAAAAGGTTTTAAAACCCATATTAAGCTCAGAATGGAATTGTAATCAGACAACCAATTATTTAATTTTCTTAACGATGCACTTACTAAATGTCAATGCAGTAACTTGTAGAGAGAAAAATAGTAAGAGTATGAAATGTATTGATACCTATAAAAAGGAAGACAGGCCCCTGTTTCAGTACTCATAAAATAAGCATGCTTCAGTTTATGCGTGTTTGGGCAAAGGTATTTTATTGAACTTTCCTAGGTGTTTAATTCTTACCAACACATAACAGAATTTTTCTTTCTTTGACCACCAGTACTTAAAATATTAGTTAAAAAAACAGCCGGAAGCATTATTTATTTCTAAATAAAATGTTATATAGAAGCAACCATTTTACAAGCACAATTAACATCTGACAGGGAAAGCCTAATCATTCATTATTCCTAACCCCTTTCTTTAAATATAAAAAGATTAGTGTAATAAACAAATGGCTAGGTGATTTAAAGTTGTTTTTAAATACCGTGAACACTTGTCATTGCTTTTATCAAAAGGTAATCTTTGTTCATAGCTTGTATGGAAGTGGAACCTCAGATTCCAGATAGTTCCAGTGGTGAGCCTGAAACAGGAGTCTCAGTCACTGACGGGAGGAGTGATTCTTAGGTCTGTCACGTGTTACAGTATGTCTGTCTCAGCCAAAGTGGCAGTACAGTCTCCTGGTAGCTATAATGATTAATGTGCATTCACTCATTGCCTGTTTGTGGTGATAGTTAAATAAACACTGTAATGTATATATAAACACACACACATAATTATAGATATTGGTACATGAATCTCAATTCCTTCTTTGAAAAGCATTTCTGCCCTCTTGCTTGTTACTGTCAAAATGTAGAGTACTTTGAGGATGTATTACTAATAATATTTCATATTAATGTGTCTAAATTTTTACAGCTATCATTGGGTTATGTAACCCTCAATATACCACATACTAGTCAAAGTAAATCATTTGGAAATTTAGACTTAAAATAATCCAAATTTCTTGGGATGTAATTCCTTAATCTATTTGAAATACAATTCAAGTTGTATTTTACAAGTAACTAGGGTAGAATTACTCACTTTTCACTTCCATGCATTGGAGAAGGAAATGGCAACCCACTCCAGTGTTATTGCCTGGAGAATCCCAGGGACAGGGGAGCCTGGTGGGCTGCCGTCTATGGAGTCGCCAGAGTTGGACACGGCTGAAGTGACTTAGCAGCAGCAGCAGGATAGAATTACAAGCCCATACATCTCAATTAATACATCTCAACTAATAAAATGAGAAGATTTTTTGGTTTCTTCATTAAGGGTTTGCATAAAATGAGGCGCCTACTCATCGCATACAAATAGAGAAAACATAAAGAAAGCACTGTAGAAAATTCAGTTTAGCATTACAGAGATTGCTGCAGCCCAACAGCTCTTTATCTGTACTAGTGTATGAAGGCACCCCTAGCAGGGCGTCAGTTTTCACAGCCATTTGGTAGATTAGAAAGCAATTGTAAACAGTGTAAAACCCACATTAACTCCTGTCAACATCCGCTTTTTTTACTCAGTTATGGATTTGTTTGAAATAACAGTGAGATCTAAAGTGACTGCATCTACATCACAGATTGTATTATAAATATGAATGAACCCAATGTAACAGGATGTGTAGCACAGCATGGTGGGCGTTTGTCCTTCCTGTCATGGGAACAAGTTTATGACATCAGGGAACATGGCACTGTCTCTAAGAAATGACTCCACATGTTCTCAAATGGTAGTCATGTCAACTGACAGGTTTTCAGAGCGCCCCAAATTTTATATTCTAATATTATACCATTAATAACCATCTGTTGTTTAATGTTTAAAAGTCAGTTCATCTGATATGAAATCCAATGAGCTATTTCTAAAAAGTGATCATTAATTAAATAGTGTGCCATTTTGATTTTAGTGGATTATCTTGGTTGATCTCTGGCTAAAAGCCTAAGATCAAGTAACCATTTCATCTGAACCGACACTGATGAATGGGACTGGATACGACTACACAGAATTTCTTTTGAATGAAAGAGAAAAGTTGCCACACCCTTACCTTTCAAGCTTCAGTAAGGATTTATTTAGTAAGCTGCTGCTTTCTTCCATTTGAAAGATGTGAGAATGTACCTCAGTCTCTGATTTTTATTTTGGTTCTAAAGATAACCACTCTGAAAGGTTTTGGTGGTGGAACAAGGAATTGTTTTAAGTCATTTTTTTCCTTACTGTTAGATTAGAAGAAAGTGTACCAGTGCATATCTTTTTAATTGCTTGATTCAGCTTGAATTGTCATTCTTTTTTTAGATAAGGGTCATTTTATCCTACTACTTAATGTCCTTTTGTTAGCATACTCTTACTTTTGTAAAAGTTTAATACTTACTTCTTAAGTACATCTTTTAGTCTTCAGAAAGAGTCAATGCATGTTTTAGTATCAGAACCTTGAATCCAAATGGGTTTTGACAGTTCACTTAATAGAAGATCCTTTTTACCTGATTGCTGACCTCTCTTTGTTAGGAGCTTTGCTGCTCACTTTTCTGATGCTTAGGAGGATGGGCAGTGGGCGCTGATAGAGCTATTTGTGTCACGACTTTCACATGAGAAGTACCATATTTAATGCTTTACATACCTTCTATTATCTCATTTAACAATTCTCCTTTTAACTGGTAAATATTTGAAGTGGAAATTATTTGAATATATTGAAGAGTGGGTTATTTCCAAATACATAGTTTATTTGCAAATGCAAGTCCCAAGAGATAATAGAAGGTTAATATTACTCCCCCTGGCCTTTTTCATCCTAACTCTAGCCATCACCTGAGTTCTAGAGCCAAGAAAGATGAGGAAAGTCCCACTGTGCTCATCTCTAAGGGAGAGACATCCATGCTTGCTTCAAGTAAATATCAGCACCCAGCAGTATTTACTGCTAACCCCCTTTCCCTGTAAATGGAGCTGGCCACATTATGTGTGTGTGCATACTCAGACATGTCTGACTCTTGTGACCCCGTGGACTGTACCCTACCAGGCTCATCTGTCCATGGGATTTTCCAGGCAAGAATACTGCAGTGGGTTGTCCTTTCCTACTCCAGGGGATCTTCCCAACCCAGGGATAGAACCCATGGCTCTTGCATCTCCTGCATTGGCAGCCAGATTCTTTACCACTGTGCCACCTGGGAGGCTACATTATAGCTACAGCAATCCTGTTCTTCAAGTTGAGACATAAGGCACGATGAAGCCTAACTAGAAACCTACAAAATATATTCATTAGAAGCTGTGGCAGTGATTCAACGTTAGAAAGATGATCGGTATGTTCATTTTTATCAACTGCAGCACTTTATGATGCTTATGGAAATATTCTTGGTAAATTATTCAATCAAATAAATTTTACATGAAGGTTTTACTAACAAGTCTAAAAAATTATTTTCAACTAAATTCAGTCAGACAGATGGATTTTGTTCTCCAGGTGGTTGCGTGTTTTTTTGCTTGATAACCTATCTGGCAGCACTCTTTTGAACCTGTGAATATTTATATTTCAGGGCCCTCTCAATAATTAAGAAATCCTCATTCAGTACCAGATGTTTCAGATGACTAAACAACTTTGTTTTATTCTGTAACTGTATTTTTTTTATTCTCTCTTTTTGTTTTTAATAACATTTCCCTAAGAATTGGGAGCAAAGCAAATATGTACTAAAGTCTTCTGTTCACCAAGAAGCTATGTTAAAGCTAATTTCCTTTATTAAGTAGAAATGTGGCATCCCAAGAGCATTATTTATTGTAACAATCTGATATTTTAGAAGCTATCAAAATTAGTTGGTTTATAATGTTTATAATGTTTTCAGCTCTTAGGTTGTTAAAGTACCCAACTAAGAAACAAATTTAACCTTAGAAACTATGAAAATATGCTTTCCTCCAATGAATTATGTAACTTGTTGATATAGAGCTTTACATTTTTCAGTTAGGAATTGTGCTACAAATGAAAAATGACATGTCTTCCTTTCTAGTAAGCTAGACCAAAATAAAAATGTATCAACCTCATAAACTTATTCCTGGAATAAAAACTCTGACCCAAGAAGAGATTCTTAATTCTTACACCAAATAAATCTTCAGTGTCCTCTAGAGGTTGGCAGTCATGCACAGTTCTCTGAGTGTTTTGCCAGTCTCTGATTTTGTTTTACTTTGATCAGATCTAGTCAAAGACTTATTTTTCTTGGTATTATTGAGGTTGATTATTGGTCATTAATTTCAAGGCCAAGAAATTTAGAAGTGTCTCATATCACGGTAGGCAAATGAAGGTGGAGTATTTAGCAACTATGGTTTATAGATAGCACCACAAGAATAATCCAGAATCACTAAAATAAAACTTATTTGAACAATCACATTTTTCAGGATATTGCTAAAAGGATTTTTCTTTGTGGTGAATTTAGAATGTTGTACGCTAAAAAGATTATCATTTCATGTTTGTTTCAGAAAGTATTTCATTGAAAATTTACTTTTGGCCTTTTAAAAAAGAGGATTATAAATATCCATTAAAATTCAGATTAAAAAAGCCTGTGAGTCTGTTTTGTAAATAAGTTCATTTGTATCATTTTCTAGGTCCCACATATAAGTGATATCATACGTGTGTCCATCTCTGACTTACCTCACTCAGTATGATAATCTCCAGGTCCATGCATATGGCTGCAAATGGCATTGTGTCATTCTTTTTTATGACTGAGTAGTATTCCACTGTACATATGTACCACATCTTCTTTATCCATTCCTCTGTCAGTGGGTCTTTAGGTAGCTTCCATGTCTTGGCTATTGTAAATAGTGCTGCAGTGAACATAGGGATGCACATAATCTTGCAAATTATGGTTTTCTCTAGATATATGCCCAGGAGTGGGATTTTTGAGTCTCAGATTTCAAAAACAAACTTTGGTTACCAAAGGGTAAGAGTTTGGGGCAGGGATAAATTAAGTATTGGAATTAACATATACACACTATTAATATATACAAAATAGATAATCAAAAGGACCTGTCATATAGCACAGGGAATTGTACTCGATATTCTGTAATAACTTATAGGGGGGAAAATCTGAAAAAGAATGGATATATGTATAACTGAATCACTTTGCTGTACACGTGAAGCTGACACAGCATTGGAAATCAGCTATAGTCCAGTCAGTTCAGTTCAGTCACTCAGTTGTGTCTGACTCTTTGCGACCCCACGAACTGCAGCACGCCAGGCCTCCCTGTCCATCACCAATTCCCGGAGTTCACCCAAACCCATGTCCATCGAGTTGGTGACCAACCATCTCATCCTCTGTCGTCCCCTTCTCCTCCTGGCCTCAATCTTTCCCAGCATCAGAGTCTTTTCCAATGAGTCAGCTCTTCACATCAGGTGGCCAAAGTGTTGGAGGTTCAACTTCAACATCAGTCCTTCCAATGAACACCCAGGACTGATCTCCTTTAGGATGGACTGGGTGGATCTCCTTGCAGTCCAAAGGACTCAAGAGTCTTCTCCAACACCGCAGTTCAAAAGCATCAATTCTTCTATGCTCAGCTTTCTTTACAGTCCAACTCTCACATCCATACATGACCACTGGGAAAATCATCGTCTTGACTAGACGGACCTTTGTTGACAAAGTGATGTCTGTGCTTTTTAATATGCTGTCTAGGTTGGTCATAACTTTCCTTCCAAGGAGTAAGCATCTTTTAATTTTGTGCATGAGGTACTCAAATTTGTCATATAATTTTGTAACAATTTCCTTTGTCTTTTTATTTAAAAAACACTATATAGTTTTCACTATTTTGTAGGTAGCACATACTTTTTGAATTTTGCATGAACTTTGTTACTTTTCTCTAAGATTGGAAAGTATGCTATTTTTGCTCTGCAATTTGTTTTCATCTTAGATTACAGTACTAAGATACTAAATATTGTATGATGCTACTTAAGGACTATCAAAAGAGCTCTTGCCTTCGATTGTTTTTACAACTAAGAGAGAAGACTTTGCACTGATAACTCTCTTCATTCTTTGAACTCAGGACATATACTATAAAAGCTGAGTTCAGGTAGGTTATCCATTTTAAATATAGTAGTATAGACTAACAAGGACCTACTGTATAGCACAGGAAATTTTGCTCTATATTAAGTAACAACTTAAATTGGGAAAAGAATTTGAAAAAGAAGAGATGCGTGTATATATATTACTAAATCACTTTGCTGTACACTTAAAATTTACGCAGCATTGTTAATCATCTATGCTGCTAAGTCGCTTCAGTCGTGTCCCACTCTGTGCGATCCCATAGACATCAGCCCATCAGACCTCCGCCGCTGAGATTCTCCAGGCAAGAACAGTGGAGTGGGTTGCCATTTCCTTCTCCAATGTATAAAAGTGAAAACTGAAAGTGAAGTTGCTCTCTTAGCGACCCCATGGACCGCAGCCTACCAGGCTCCTCCATCCATGGGATTTTCCAGGCAAGAGTACTGGAGTGGGGTGCCATTGCCTTACTCCAATATAAAATAAAAAGTTAAAACTGAGTTTTATGACAAGGACCATCAGAGAGATACACATCTCGGCAGGTCACATTCCTGCTTAATATCTGTCAGTGGCCCCCGGTGGTTCTTGGAGTAAGATCCCAGGCCTCTCCAGGTCTCAGCTGAGTGACTGAATCACTTGCCTTAGGTCACGTTTTCTAACCACAGGAGTCTTCCACACACAGGCTTTATGCAGAGTTTTCTGCCTGGAATGATGTTCTCCCATTAAACCTGCATCACTAAGTCTTTAATTATCTTTCTGGTCTCAAATATTATTTTCTCACTGAAGCATTCCTATAACTGCCTTGTCTCTGAAACTTAAGTCAGGTCCCCTGTTACACTTCATAATTGCATCCTTTACTTTTCCTTCATTGCATTTACAAGTTATAATTACATATTTGTTGGATTATTTGTTTAATACCTGCCTCTCCCAATAGAACATAAGCTCTATGATTAAAGAAAGAGTTGGAGTCAGAGGAAAGACTTTATTATATTCAGTATTTCACACTTTTGACAGGTAAATTCGAACAAAATAATTCCCAAGGAGCAACACAGAGCCCACCAACCATAAAATCCAGGAGAGGCTCTTTGTGTCGCAGAGGGGGTGCGTAGACTAGTTTTCAGAGGCCTCATAGAGGAGGGGCGCTGGCGGTGGGTGGTTTTATATGGAAACTGTGTGCACTGACTGTTCATTTGAGGCATGTCTCTTGACCACTCTGAGCTTCAGTTTCCTGTGAAAGAAAACCTGAAGTTCTGTGGTTATAATATTGTCAGCCTCAAACAGAATAGAGTGAGACTGGGGCTCTAACATTCTTTGTTTTCTAGAACGTGGGTTATAGGTGGGAACCATGTTGAGGATTCCAGACAACCAAGAGTATAGAACTTCTTGCTTTGGAGGGATGGCGTGCAGTATAGAAGGGCTGGAGGAGGGACACAATTAGAAACTGATAATCTCTTTGGCTCCAAATTTACCATGTTACCAATATTTATCATTTACACCCCTTTTTAGCATCCCACTCCTAAACCTCAGCCCTCCTTTTGCTCACCAAAATTTTATTGACAAATTCTCAGGATTCAGGAAAATAGCTATGAAAACTGACATTCTTTTCTTGGGGGGTGGGGAACCACTTTTCTCAAAGCTGTAAGGAATCTGAACCAAGTAAGATAGGAAAAACATAAAATTTAATTCCATTTTTATTCACCAAAAGCATAGAACAGAATACTAACAACTATAGCTGGGGTATCCTATATTCTGAATTTTATGTGTGGATTTTTAAAACCCTTTTTGACTTGCCTTAGGCTGAATGAAGTCCTAATGAGTACATTGCATAAGCTTCATGCTGAAGGGTCGGGATTATTTTTAACTAGTGCTTATAATGGATCAGTGGACTATGTCCTTTTATTTATATTACACATGAAAGAAGCATAGTTTACTTAGTCCTAAACACTCTCCTTCAGCCATCTGCACATGGATATGTACTTGAATATTAAAAAAATTCCTGGTAAACGTAAAATGTACTTGAGCAGAAACACTTCCCTTTTTGTCTCCTTTCCGTTTCTCTAGCTTTGTTTCCTCTCTTTTAGTTATTAGTTCTACATGCATTAACTAAAATTGATCTGTGTACACACTGAAGTATCAGATGAACTTTTATTTTTAATTTCCTGAAGCATGTGTTTACAGTGAAATGGTTTCTTATAGTGAAAAAAAATCATAATTTTGCTAATGTAAAAGCACATTAGTTTAACAGAAGTAAGCATAAGAAAATTGTTAAGATAAGCCAACTTTTATTTTACGTGCTGATCCTTTATCATATTTCCTAAAACACTAAATATCATTGGGCAAGCTCTTATCATCTTTGATTTCATATAATTTAGCAAAAGATTTGTGTAGGTTAATAATACAACACACAGAGTTAAAAACAATACTAATGAAATGAGATAAGGAGGCAGAAATCTCCATTCTCCGTGCAGGGCAGGAATCTCTGTAACTTTCTGGATCTAGTCATCTTCTTTCCTTTGGAAAAGACAAGAAGATAAGATAGTCAAGAGGCCCCAAGAGGGACCAACTTTGCTTATACACTAATTGTGGTCCTTTTGGGGGTTGGGGTGGGATAGGGTTCACTTTTGCTGAAGAAGAAGTTTTTTCTCTTTTTCTGTTGAAGTATATTGAAGTATAGTTGATGGACATGAACTTGGGCAAACTTTGGGAGACGGTGAGGGACAGGGAGGCCTGGCGTGCTGCAGTCCATGGGGTCACAAAGAGTCAGACATGACCGGGCGACTGAGCAACAACACAGTTGATTTACAATGTTGTGTTAATTTCATATGTACAACAAAGTGATTCATTATGCAGATATACAATCTTCTTTTCAGATTATTTTCCCTTACAGGTTATTATAAAATATCAGGTATAGTTCCTTGAGCTTCTTTCTTATTCCCTGTATACCTTAAGTACATTTTACAATCTGCATTTCACAGGTTATCATATTTTTTTTCCCCTTGGTATCAAGAAAAAGATCTTGTTGGTCATCTGTTTTATATATAATGTGCATATTTTAATCCTGAACTCCTAATTTATCCCCTTCACCCCTCCCCACTTTGGTAACCATGAGTTTGTTTTCTATGTCTGTGGGTCTATTTCAGTTTTGTATATAAGTTCATTTGTATCATTTTTTTTAGAATCCATATTATAAGTGATATCATATGTTTGTCTTTCTGTTTGGCTTACTTCACTCAGTATGATAATCTCTGCTGCTGCTGCTGCTAAGTCCCTTCAGTCGTGTCCAACTCTGTGCAACCCCATAGACAGCAGCCCACCAGGCTCCCCCGTCCCTGGGATTCTCCAGGCAAGAACACTGGAGTGGGTTGCCATTTCCTTCTCCAGTGCATTAAAGTGAAAAGTGAAGGTGAAGTTGCTCAGTCGTGTCCGACTCTTCATGACCCCATGGACTGACTGCAGCCTACCAGGCTCTCCCGTCCCTGGGATTCTCCAGGCAAGAGTACTGGAGTGGGGTGCCATTTCCTTCTCCATGATAATCTCTAGGTTCATCTATGTTACTTCAAATGGCATTGTTTCATCTTTATTATGTCTGAGTAATGTTCCATTCTATAAATGTACAACCTTCAAAATAAGAAAAATTTGCAAGCAATGCAACCAACAAGGGACTGATCTCCAGAATATGCAAACAGCTCACACAACACAATATTAAAAAAAAACAACTCTCTCCCTTGTTTTCTTGATGAGTCTGGCTAAAGGTTTGTCAGTTTTGACAATGTTGATTATCTTTTCAAAGAACTAGTTTTTACTTTCATTGATCTTTTCTATTGATTTCTTCATTTTTTTTTTTTCATGTATTTCTGTTCTGATCTTTCTAATTTCTTTCCTTCTTTGGGATTGTTTGTCTCTCTTTCTTTAGTTATAAGGTTGGTTATTTGTGATTTTTCTTGTTTTCCTGAGGTAAGATTCTATTACTGTCAACTTCCCTCTTAGAACTGCTTTTGCTGCATTGCACCAGTGTAGGAGACGTAAGAGACTTGGGTTCAATCCCTGAGTTGGGAAGATTCCCTGGAGATGGAAATGGCAACCCACTTCAATATTCTTGCCTGGAGAATCACGTGGAGAGAGGAGTTCTTAGGGTTGCAGAGATTCAGACACAACTGAAGCGACCTAGCATGCATGGGTTTCGGATCCTTACGCTTTCATTGTCATTTGTCTCTAATATCTTTTATTTCCTCTCTGATTTCTTTGGTGACCCATTAGCTGTTTAGTAGCGTATTGTCTAGCCTCCATGTGTTTGTGTTGTTGACAGTTTTTGTGTTTTTTTTTTTTCTTGTAGTTGATTTCTAGGCTCAGAGCTTTGTGGTGGGAAAAAGATGTTTGATATGATTTCAGTTTTCTTAAATCTGCCAAGGTTCACCTTGTGGTACAGCGTGTGATCAGTCCTGAGAATGTCCCATGTGCGCTTGAGAAGAATGTGTATTCCGCTGCTTTTGGATGGAGTGTTCTGTAAATGTCAATTAAGTTCATCGGGTCTAATGGTTCATTTAAAGCCTGAGTTTCCTTATTGATTTTCTATCTGGACGATCTGTCCATTGGTGTAAGTGAGGTTTAAAGTCTTCCAAAACATTATTTTGTTACTGTCAAGTTCTCCTTTTATGGCTGTTAGTATTTGCCTTGTATATTAAAGTGCTCTTACGTGTGTGCATATATATTTACAACTGTTATATCTTCTTCTTAGATTGACCCCTTATTCATTATATGCTGTCTTTATTTGTCCTCGTAAGAGTCTCTGCTTTAAACTCTATATTTTGCCTTCTATGTTATTGATACTCCATATTCCTTTTGATTTCCATTTGCTTAGAATACATTTTTCCATCCCCTCACTTTCTGTCTGTATGTGTCCCTAGATCTGAAGTAGATCTCTTATAGACAACATATATGGGTCTTGTTTTTGTATCCATTCAGCCAGTCTGTGTCTTTTGGTTGGAACACTTAATCTACTTACATTTAAGTAATGATTGAAATATTTGTTCTTAGTGCCATTTTGTTAATTGTTTTGGATTTGTTTTTATAGGTCGTTTTTCTTCTGTTCCACTTTTGTTCTCTTCTCTTGTGATTTAATAACTAACTTCGGTGTTGTGTTTTTCCTTTTCCTTTCTTATGTGCATACCTGTTGTAGATTTTTGGTTTACAGTTATTATAAGATTTTGATATAGCAGTCTATATATAAACAAGATTGGTTAAGTTGCTGTCTTTTAATTTCAAACACACTTCCAATATCCTGCACTTGTGTTCTCCTCTTCTTACAATTGCTGTTCTGATATCGTGTTTGTGTGGAGATGGTTTCCTACCTTTACTGTATGTTTGGGCTTCCCCAGTGGTTCAGTGGTGGAAAAAATCTGCCTGCAATGCAAGAGACACAGGAGACATGGGCATGATCCCTGGGTTGGGAAGATTCCTTGAAAGAGGAACCCACTCCAGTGTTCTTGCCCAGGGAATCCCATGGACAGAGGAGCCTGGTGCACTATAGTCCACGGTTTTGCAGAGAACTGGACAAGACTGAAGCAACTGAGCTCGCGCTGTATATTTACCTTTCACTTCAGTTCAGTTCAGTCACTCAGCCGTGTCCAACTCTTTGCGACCACATGAATTGCAGCACACCAGGCCTTCCTGCCCATCACCAACTCCCAGAGTTCACTCAAACTCACATCCATCAAGTTGGTGATGCCATCCAGCCATCTCATCCTCTGTCGTCCCCTTCTCCTCCTGCCCCAATCCCTCCCAGCATCAGAGTCTTTTCCAATGAGTCAACTCTTCGCATGAGGTGGCCAAAGTACTGGAGTTTCAGCTTCACTCCTTCCAAAGAAATCCCAGGGCTGATCTCCTTCAGAATGGACTGGTTGGATCTCCTTGCAGTCCAAGGGACTCTCAAGAGTCTTCTCCAACACCACAGTTCAAAAGCATCAATTCTTCGGTGCTCAGCCTTCTTCACAGTCCAACTCTCACATCCATACATGACCACAGGAAAAACCATAGCCTTGACTAGATGGACCTTTGTTGGCAAAGTAATGTCTCTGCTTTTGAATATGCTATCTAGGTTGGTCATAACTTTCC
>NW_011494904.1:1544202-1566504 GCF_000754665.1 Bison bison bison | reverse complement strand
TTGGCAAAGTAATGTCTCTGCTTTTGAATATGCTATCTAGGTTGGTCATAACTTTCCTTCCAAGGAGTAAGCATCTTTTAATTTCTTGGCTGCAATCACCATCTGCAGTGATTTGGGAGCCCCCAAAAATAAAGTCTGACACTGTTTCTGTTTCCCCACCTATTTCCCATGAAGTGATGGGACCGGATGCCATGATCTGAGTTTTCTGAATGTTGAGCTTTAAGCCAATGTTTTCACTCTCCTCTTTCACTTTCATCAAGAGGCTTTTTAGTTCCTCTTCACTTTCTGCCGTAAGGGTGGTGTCATCTGCATATCTGAGGTTATTGATATTTCTCCTGGCAATCTTGATTCCAGCTTGTGCTTCTTTCTTCCAGCCCAGCGTTTCTCATGATGTACTCTGCATAGAAGTTAAATAAGCAGGGTGACAATATACAGCTTTGACGTACTCCTTTTCCTATTTGGAACCAGTCTGTTGTTCCATATTTACCTTTACCACTGAGCTTTTCCATTTATAATTTTCTTGTTTCTAGTTATGGCCTTTTCTTTACTGCTTAGAAAAGTTCCTTTAGCTTTTGTTGCAAAGATTTTTCAACATCTGCAAATCAATCAACCACATCAACAAACTAAAGAATAAAACTATATCATCATCTCAATAGATGCAGAAAAAGCTTTTGACAAAATTCAACCTCCATTTATGATTAAAAACAACCTCTCCAGAAAGTGGGCATACCCATTTAATACCACAACATAATAAAGGCCATATATGACAAACCTACAGCTAGTATCATACTCAGTGGTGAAAAGATGAAAGCGTTTCCTCTGAGGTCAGGAGCAAGGCAAGGATTCCAGTGTCATCACTTTTATTCAGCATTATTTTGAAAGTCCCAGCTACAGCAGTCATAGAAGAAAAAGAAGTAAAAGGGATGCAGCTGGAAGAGAAGAAGTACAGCTGTCACTGTTGCACTTCTCTGGTGGTCCAGTGGTTAAGAATCTGCCTTCCGATGCAGGAGACATGGGTTTGATTCCTGGTCCTGGAAGATCCCATATGCCATGGGACAGCTAAGCCCATGTGCCACAACTACTGAGCCCGCGTGCTGCAACTACTGAAGCCCATGTGCCTAGAGTCTGTGCTCTGCAACAAGAGAGCAGTTCCTGCTCTCTGCAGCTGGAGAAAGCCTGCACACAGCAATGAAGACCCAGTGCAGCCAAAACTAAAATAAGTAAATAAGATGTAGATGACATGATTCTGTACATAGAAACTCCTAACCATGCTATCAGAAAGCTACTAGAACTTAACAATGAATTTGGTAAAGTTGTGGGATACAAAATTAATACCCAGAAATCTGTTGCATTTCTATACACTAACAATGAAAAATCAGAAAGAGAAATTAAAGAATCAATCCCCTTTACCATCACATCATAAAGAATAAAATACATCAGAGTAAACCTACCTAAGAAGACAAAAAACCTGTATTGTAAGATGCTAAAAGAACTCAAAGATGATACAAAGAGGTGAAAAGATACACCATGTTCTTGGATTAGAAGAATCAATATTGTCAAAATGGCTATACTAGCAAGGCAATCTACAGATTCAATACAATCCCTTTTGAATTACCAGTGGCATTTTTCACAGAACTAGAACAAAATATCCTAAAATGTGTGTGGAACACAAAAGACCGACCACAAATAGCCAAAGAAATCTTGAGAAAGAAAAGTGGAGCTGGAGGAATTAGATTCCCTGACTTCAAACTATACTACAAAGCTACAGTCATCAAAATAGTGTGTACTGGCACAAAAACAGAAATATAGTTCAATGGAACAGGAGAGAAAGCCCATAAATACATCCATGTACCTTTAGTCAATTAATCTACAACAAAGAAGGAAAGACTAAACAATGGAGGAAAGACAGTCTCTTCAATAAATGGTGCTGGAAAAACTGGACAGCTACATGTAAGAAAAATGAAATTAGAACATTCTTTAATACCATACACAAAAATAAACTCAGAATAGATTAAATATCTAAATGTAAGACTAAATACGATAAAACTCTTAGAAGAAAAGATAGGCAGAACACTCTCTGACATAAATCACAGCAATATGTTTTTCAAGCCATCTACTAGAGTAATGGAAATAAAAACAAAAATAGACAGGACCTAGTCAAACTTACAAGCTTTTGTACACCAAAGGAAACCATAAACAAAACAAAAAGACAGCTCACAGACTGGGAGAAAATATTTGCAAATGATGCAGAATTAGTCTCCCAAATTTACAAATAACTCATGCAACTCAATATAAAACACACACACACATAGACAGAATACCTAAATAGACATTTCTCCAGAGAAGACATACAGATGGTCAAGAGGCATGTGAAAAGAATGCCACTCAATATTGCTAATTATTAGAGAAATGCAAATCAAAATTGCAATGAGATATTACCTTGCACCAGTCAGAATGGCCATCATCAGAAAATCTACAAACAGTAAATGCTGGAGAGGAAGTGGAGAAAAGGGAATCCTCCTACACTGTAATGTAATTGATACAGCCACTATAGAGAACAGCGGTGTGAAGGTTCCTTACAAAACTAAAACTAGAGCTACTAGGACCCAGCAGTCCTCCTCCTGAGTGCCTTGAGTGCCTCAAGGTTTAGGACCTTCTTTGCCTTTGCGTTCCCAGCCCCAGCACCATGACTGGTAAGTGTATAGTAGGCAATCTGTTACTGTTTCTTCAATGCATGAATTAAGTAACCAATTATATGAAATGTGGAGGTACAATCTTCTACTTTGAAACCAGTTGTATTCCCAAAGTTAATTTTTAAATCAGTTGTTTTGAAATTCGCAAAGCAATTTCCCACAGAAACAATGTTATAAATGTTACAAATGATGGGTACCTTCCCAGGCTAGCCCTCAAGAGTCTGTTTAACCCATAATGTAGCTGAAACGCCATGCAGTTGTAATGAAAAATAGCAGAAACCAACACTGGTACAAATGTGCCATATTTTCATTCCATTAAGTAAATAAATTCCTCTTCTATGTAGAATTGCAATACTGGGGAAATTGCATCAATGGGCAAATGTACTGTGTCCCAGCAACAAGAACTGCACATAGGCCAAGCTTCTTTCACTAGCTTGCCTAGTAAGTCGTTTGGCCCAACTTTGTACATCTGTGTCCTCCAAACTTGGTATTTCTTGCCTGCTCCCTGAAGAAAGAGCAGAGTATAAGTACACATTGAAACATACAGGGAGAACACTGGGATGTGTATCATGGAATAAAGTACCTACAGACAAATGAAATTAAACTGAATTATAAACATTTAATGGAGTAAGATCTAGGGTTTAAACCTCATTTGGCCTGCCCCCAAAGCTGGGAGCTGCTTAACCATCATGTTACCCTCCTTTCATAATGGGTTCTAGGACCCGTGAGTCAATCTCCCTGGGCCTTAGTTTCCTCTTGGGCAAAATGCCTTTGGAGTTGATGACGTTCCAGTTCTCAATGTCTATACTTAATACTATCTGGAAAGAGTGGTTACTTTGGTGGGATTAAAAATGTCCTGGAGGCTAATCAATATGGTCTGAGTTTCTTCAGTTTTCTCTTCTGTGATGAGTTTGCTCCAAGCCCCACTTGCAGAAGGAAATGGCAACCCTCTCCACTACTCTTGCCTGGAGAATCCCATGGACAGAGGAGCCTGGTGGGCTACAGTCTACGGGGCCACAAAGTATTGGACGCGACTAAGCGATTCACACAAGCCCCACTTGCACGCTTTATATCTTTACTGTTTTATACAGTTGTTTCCTTAGTCTGCTGAGCATGCCTACCTTAAAAATCAACGTGTTCCCCAACTTCGGCTGTCAAAATCTACATAGGAGTGAACTTCTGTCACATGGCAGTCTCCACCCAAACTTAGAGAAGAGCTCTCTTCTCGTTCCTTCCCCTGGATTGTATTCCTTCCCAGGAAGAGGGAGGTTTCTCCATTGATTCTGGAGCACCAGATAGTATGCTGCTAGCTGTCTGATCAGCTTTCTTCTCTATCAGCAGCCATCTGTCTGTGATGACTGCTCCGTTTGTTTTTTATTTTAGTGCAACCCCTTTTAGCGCCTTCGTCTGTTTTTACCATGCCACCTGTGCCTCCCGCTTCCCCAGCTCATTCATTCCTTCCTTGTGTGAGTGCTGGAGGGGACAGAGTGCGGTGGATCAGCGGGGTCTGCTGTCCTCCAGACAAGATGCTGGAGCCTCACCCCCTTCTCTCCGACCGGCTGAATGCCTCTTTCCTCAGTCTATTCAAACCCTCTTAATTTGCTGCCCTATATTTAAACTTCCCAGAATATTTGTGTCCTTTGAAGAGACTTTGCTGGAACAAAAGAAATAAGTTGCTAAATTCTTAAAATCTTTTAATCCATAACAAGAGATTCAAATTTGCCTCTCGCACAATCATTGCTTTCCTTCCATGCCTCAGAGTCAACTAGTCTGTAACCCCTTCTAGGGAGACAGCTGTTATTGGGTTAGGCACCATTAGAAGAATGTTTTCTGTGTGTCTTCCCTGACACAATTTGATGTTAAAAAAGTTAGTATTCGATGACCCATGTTACGTTGTCTTGATTGTCTTCATATGTTCATCTACATGAGTGTCACTTGTCCTGAACCTTAAGATCTACTAGATGGGACCTTTGTAATAGTTTTTAGTAGATTTCCCCTTAAGAGGGATACCCTGCAAATTGTTTCTGAAGTGTCTTAGTCCCGTTATTACTGCAAAGCTCAACTGAGTCCCTGCCAGTGTGAAGCCTGCCTTCACTTAAACTATCTTCAGGAAGACCTCACTCCTCTGAAATCCTAGTGCATTTGTTGTGTGCACAACTCACCTGGTACTTCCCTGAGACTAAAAGTGAGCCAAATAAGCACTTCTTTTGTCCGTGATCCCTTTCAGACCATTAACAGTACCTCCAACTTCTTGGTGGTATGTAACTCTATAGCTCATACATATAGGTGCACAAAAAAGATTCATTAATTCATTATTCAATTATGTATTGGCTTATTTGTGAAGCTGAAATTTTCAGTGGCTCCATATTTTGACCTTTTCAGTTATTAGTGGTTTTTTGGTCTGTTTTCAACTACTCAGTTGCATTTTTACCATCAATAGGTTATGTCTATGAATAGAGGTCTAGAGACATTTCTAATGTATTTAGGAAGAAGTTCAGCTTTTGAAATTGCAAATGAATGTTGTGGTAGTGATTAACTGAAGCAAACATATTTTTAAGCAGTTTATCTGGCTGAGGGAAAAAACAACAATAGAGGCATCCCTTGTGACTAGAGTTTCAATGACTTCCTTCAAAAATAGTCATTTTAAAGTATTTTGTTTCCTTTTCCCTTAATCTGTCATATTATGAATAATATTTAGATGAACTCCCAAAGCAACTGGGGAAAGAAAATCTTTGCTGTTGATTTTGGATAAAATATGAGACATTTACTTTTGTGAATTTTAATCTCGAAGATTTGAACACAGTGTTTTGTTCTCTGGGCTTCTGGGTCATTCAAAGATTTAAATTTAAATCTTTGTGGTTTTGACCACTAGAAAGACCACTGAAACACCTAAGTATGACAGTTTTAGTTAATAATATCTATAGAAGCTCATTAGTCTTTTAATTATCATTTTAGTAACTCCCAGATGGGTAATGTCTGTTTTTCTATAGGCGTTTTATAGAATAATCATCCTAATGTTACACTGCATTGTAGTTCATTATTTCTGTGAGCTTTTAGTTTTACTTACATTTGCTTAGCAACCAAGTTAATTGTTCAAAAGTTATTATTCTAATTAATTATGCTGAATCCTTTAGATATATCATTTCAAAGCACTGAGATGTCAGATTTTGTCCTTTTTGTAAAAAGAGTTAAAACTCTACTTCTTATATTTTTGACCTTATAAAATTCTTTCTCCGAATTTCAAAACCTTATTATCTCAAAGTACATTAACAGATCTGAAAATTCATGTGTTCTTTTAAAATATATACTTATTGAGGACATATATTAGATGAAAAGTTTTATCAGCTGTAATTTCCTTTTAAAATTTTTTTTTTTTTTAATCCAAACTAAGTTACTTCTCTCTGGTTTAAACATGTTGGCTGATTTTTAGACTTGGATGAATTTCACTGTAAATTTCTGTTCGATGTGACTTGAGTACCCAGGAGCTGTCAGGATGGCTCAGTGATTTAACGTTGGTGTCCTGCAGCTTTGACTGTAATCAGCAGATGCTATGGTATTACCATAAATGTTTCCCTAACTGCTTCTGTCAAAAAGAGAAAATTCTTCCTGCCCTGAGTCTGCTGCTTCTGATTAAATTCAGTTTGCCTTCTTTTGCATAATTAATGTCCCATGATGATCTCTAACCTTTTGTTTTTAATATTGCCTTTTGGTCTAGACTCTCTTTATGCAGAGGCTCCACTAAGAGCAGACAAAGAGAAAGGGATGCTGCTTTTACATGAACCCCCAGCACCCGCATGGCTCTGAAGTTGTTTCCGTTTTATATACCATCACTTGTCAAAGATCATGAAAGGTTCTGGTCTTCGCAGTGTTTCCATTGTTGTGCCACGCTCTGTTCTACTTCTGAAGGCTGTTTCTGCAATGCTTTGGTGCACATGGTTTTGCCTGAGGGTGTGTGATGGGATCTGCTTTAGAATGTGCTCACCTGGTGTATTAACTGTGATAAACCTCTGGCACCAAGCAGGCAAAAGCCTTCCTGGTCTACAAAACTTTCTGTACCTCTAGCCCTAAGTTTATCAGACACTGTATTTGGCGCAACAAAGAAATGTCTAAAAATATGTTAAAAGTGAATGCCCTGTTTTGTCAATGAAAGCATTCTTTACGTTATTCCAATGGGAAAAAAGATCCTTGAATTTATTAAATATCAGCAACTTTTCTCTGAAGAGCCCAAAGTGCTTCATCATTTTCCTGTTTATTCTGTTAGAACCTGTGAGGACGCCTGCTGGCAACCACCTGTGACTGTCTTTCTTTTTCAAGTAGAACATCGATGTGACTAGACAGCCTTTGTGATGTCGTTCTTACTGTATAAGATAAGAAGCGTACACGGCATCTCCAAGGCGCTAAATCCAACCAGCAGCAATGGGCAGATTGACAGCTTAGAAATGCTCTGTCGTCATAGTGTCTGAAGTGAGGCTCCTGCATGTTCCTTCGTTTCAGAAGAAAGGGTGAAAGGCTGAGCGTCACATTTTCTGTGGTTTATCTACTTCTTTCTCCTATAGAAGATTCTACTAACAAATATCTATCACATTATTTTTTGTGTAATTTTATTTTCTTCATTGTATCAAAGGACGTTAGAATGAAAAAGGATCTTAGAAAAGTGTTCCTCGTGTGAATGACAAAGCTGGGTCTAGGTGACAGAAAGCCACAGGTAGTGGCACATTTTATTTGGGGATTTTCAGTTCTAAGTCACTGAAATGTTAACTTTGAATATAGATTTTCATTCATCTCGGATTAAAGCAAATGAAAGAGAAACAAGGTAATTTCAGAATAAATGTATCAGACCCCACATATATTCCCCATAAAAGCCAAAGTTATGATCAGCAAAACTTTGCCTTTTTCTCCCTCAGACTCTTTTCCTACAAAGTCTTTAAGCTCCTAGCTGCTTTGCTCTCCTGCAGCTCCACTGTATTTTTTTCCTACGCAAACACCAGCACCACTTTGCCATCTCTCTTCATAGTAGCCAGCCACATCTACAATACAGAGCACCGCCTTCAGCAGATCGGCTCGACTGTGACCCCGAAGACAGTGGCAGGGCGCCGCGCGGCGCACGGGGACTTGCGTGTTCGTGCTGCCTCTGCCTTTCCTCGCCGGGCCACGGAGCAACCCACTCACTGTCTGGGCTCAATCTCCTTGTTGGTAAATGGAAATAAGCAGTAACCACCTCACAGGGGGATTAAATGAATGCCGTGTGTGCTAATGTGTGCGCACACCTGCTTCTTTGAGACCTGTATTTGACAGCCAAGGAGAATCAGGAAGACACTTGGGAAAGGCCAGAATACAAGAGCAAGAGTGCCTGTGCTTAATTAGCGGTTTCAGTGGTTCTTCGTAGCCTGTTTCCTCGTTCTCAGTTTATTCGTGAACATAATGTGTTAGTTACTACTCAAAAAAAAAGCCATAGATACGTCTTTTTCAGGATAGTCGAAGGACGTCACTAAGAAAAGTGCCAGCATTTTACAAAAATGTGAACTATTTCTCTGGCTCTAAGGAAGAAAAATCTCCTTCCTACCCCAAGCGTGTCTCCCTCACACCACTTAAAAAAA
Organism: Bison bison bison; assembly: GCF_000754665.1. Classification (NCBI taxonomy): domain Eukaryota; kingdom Metazoa; phylum Chordata; class Mammalia; order Artiodactyla; family Bovidae; genus Bison; species Bison bison. The sequence goes on along the minus strand of NW_011494904.1, from coordinate 1,558,214 downwards.
AAAGCTTTTCATAATTTATTAATAGAGGCCCTGAGATCCTTAAATTTGATTCTTAAATGTATTGCTGTTATCATGCTTTAAGGAGATTATTTTAAATGACAAAGAGCTATAATTCATAAGTAGTATTGCTGCCATTCTCATCAGATAATAGTCAAAATTTGGATATCTACCCACCTATTCCCAGAAAGTTAACACATAAATATGCATGACTGGTTTATCACTTTAACCATGAGTTTAATGATACTACATGTAAGCATAAGCCAGTTCACTGATGAAATAGGTTATACTGAAAATATTAGAAGTGAGTTTGTGTTTTTTACATTGAAAGACATATCTTGCTTGATCAATTATTCTGTTAAAGCATCTACGGCTCAGCTTTTACTCAGAGTTACATGACCTCAGGAGTACATGTTACTAATCTTCCTGCTGTAACCATCAGAGAAGAGGGCAAAACACATCAAGATTTGTGATGAGTAGACCCCAATAATGGCATACAATGTGGTGGTCTCTCCACATCTGAGAGCTTTCGTACAGGTTTTTGTCATAAACATCCTGTGAAGGTTTGGCTTATTTAATCTTTGCAAGTAAAAAAAGAAAGGTGCTGAAATAGAGATGAAGAGAATCATTCTAGGGTATAAAAAGTGAATGAGAGTGCTGAGAAGAATCCCTTACAGTTTTTCCTTTTGCTGTGCTGTGCTCAGTTGTGTCCGACTCTGTGCGACCCCGTGGACTGTAGCCTGTCAGGCTCTTCTGGCCGTGGGATTCTCCAGGCAAGGATACTGGACTGGGTTGCCATGCCCTCCTCCAGGGTATTTTCCTAAACCAGGGATTGAACCCGTGTCTCTTGCATCTCCTGGATTCTTTAACCACTAACGCCACCTGGGAGGCCCTTTTAGATATAAACTAACCCGTAAGTGTAATTCCCTGGTGGCTCAGTCAGTAAAGGATCCCCTGCAATGCAAGAGACTGCCTGCAGCACAGGAGAGATCAAGCAAGATATGTCTTTCCTGGGTTTGAAGACCCATGGAGGAAGACATGGCAACCCATTCCAGTACTCTTGCCTGGAGAACCCCATGGACGGAGGAGCCTGTGGGCTGCAGTCCACGGGGTCACAACAGTCGGGCACAACTGAGCGACTTCATCACCACCACCCACAGCCCCGTAAGTGAGCACCCTCTGACCCAACTCACCACAGGTGTGGAGTTTGCAGCTAACCAGATGAGCCAGGGAAATTGCTGATGGTTCTTTTTCATGTAACTCTAAAGAACAAACAAATCAGTGAGCCTACAGCTTGATAAATGGAAAGGTTGTTCTGTGGCAGTAAGCTCAGCTAAAATCAAATCTGTAGAGATGGCAGCAGAGGTAGTAAAGCTAACCTTGCCCCCAACATAAGGGCCTTTAATCCGTCTGAGGCAATCGTCACAACCTCTCTAGTGGGGGAGACACAGTTGCAGAGCCAGGAGTGTTGTCCTGGTCTAACAGGGAGTGGCCGACCTCGGGGCCTTGGTTTTCTTGTGTAACGGGGCTGTCGGCAACAGCTTCCCAGAGAATGGCGTGGGGCAGTCACTGAAGCCGCCCGCTCATTGTGTCCAGCACACAGAGGCACAGTGCATGGTAGCAGCAGCAGCGTCTCCATTTGACTGAGACCCAGTGAGAGATGTCTGGTAGAATGCAGTGGAGAAGGCATACATTAATAGTCAGTTACCCAAGCCCATCATGCTTCTGGTAAATGCAGGAGGAAAAGAAGAGGATGCAATGAGCATGAACAAGGCGGGCCGGGGCACTTCCTGGGGAGTGGCCTCCCTGCTGGAACACTGTGACTGATTCCACACTGACCACAGAGAGTGGAAACCGGACACCAGTCTCCCAAGAGAGGCCCGTGTAGAGCAGTGGATCCAGGTCGCTCTGCACCCTGTGAGCACAGCCTTGCCTGCAAGGAGACTAACAGAGCTTTAACTGCAGGGAAGAACGGGGGAGGCAGCACCGCTCTCATCTGCGTCTGGAGCCAAAGTGCCTGGGACTCAGAAATTCTGAGTCCAAATCCATCTCCTTCATGTGTTGCTCCTCAGATCCTGCCCAGTTCACCAGCTATGAGCTCTCCCCGATTTGATTGGGTCCTTTCGTGCATTCCTGTGTAGGCTCTTTCTTCTCTCCCATCTCCTGCCTTTCCATCCGTCCCCCAAATGGCCTCATTCATTGGCTCTCCTTAGAAGACGTTCTCTAACCAGAGCCTGTTACCTTCTGCTTGCGTTCCTTTCGTTTGTCATCTGCCAAAAGGGACATTCCCTCCCCTCTACTCTAAGCATTCTCTTCTGAAATCTAACACGCCCACAGGACGTAAGTGTTTGTGTGTATTATTTAAGAGGCACAGATCCTAATTTTGCTAAAAGATATCATAACAGATACCAAATTCAATAATGCATTTACAAAATGAGAGGCATAATTGACAGCTCAGAACACTTTTTAAGCAGTTCTTGCTGTTTCTCCTTGTTATATAGATATAGAGATACAACATATATAGATGACAGGGAAATATAGATATATGTAGGGAAATATAGATATATCAAGGTGGTTAGGTTGTAGGCTTCCTGAAGGCAGGAGATGTGTCTGCTCATTCCTGCTGTACTCCTGACACCTAGCATAATGCACCCACTGTTCATACTTTTGGACTCAATGAATGAACACATGTTGTCCCTCTTGGATCGTACAGCATGCCAGAAAGTGATGGAACATAGCCTCTGCCCCCTTGAGCGTAACGCTCAGGGAGTACAACGTACTGCATGCAGAGCACTGCTCTCAACACCACGAGGGGTGAGCAAAGCACAGGTCCTGCTCCCAGTAGTGTATGGTTTCGCCACTCGATTCTGGTTTATTTGTCAAAATAACTAGCTTTACGTATTTCCTAACATATTAGTGAATCTGGGCCATAAATTTTTCTTCTTCTATGAATAACTAGTTATATTGCAATTTTAAATATAGACAGTACTTCATACTACACAAGCAAAAACCCTGGAAAAATAGATTCCTGGTTCTGTCTAACTAGAGAGCTCAATAAATTTTTAAATTATTTGTCAGAGATAATATCGTTAAAAGTGAAGTGTCTCATAGTTCCTCTTGGTTCCTTCTGCTAACACAGGAATACTGTCTACTTCTCCTTCAGCATTTATAGCTTTTTTTTTTTTTTCCAGTTAAATAACAGTGCTATAGTTTGAAGCCTGGAGCTGAATCTGGTTCCAATTGTGCATGAATTTGAGCTCTACCCTCAAGTTGCTCCTGACCTTGGGCAAGTTTCTTAACCTCTCAGCTCATCCCTTCCTCCTCTGTGAAATGGAGAGAATCAACATCTCACTCGATTAGATTGTAGGATGACTCATTTAAAACACCTCATGCAGACGGGCACTTAGTAAGTGCTCACACACATTCAGTTCAGTCAGTTCAGTTCAGTCTCGCAGTCGTGTCTGACTGTTTGCAACCCCATGCACTGCAGCACACCAGGCCTCCCTGTCCATCACCACCTCCCAGAGTTTACCCAAATTCATGTCCATTGAGTCAATGATGCCATCCAGCCATCTCATCCTCTGTCGTCCCCTTCTCCTGCCCTCAATCTTTCCCAGCATCAGGGTCTTTTCCAATGAGTCAGCTCTTCGCATCAGGTGGCCAAAGTACTGGAGTTTCAGCTTTACCATCAGTTCTTCCAATGAACACCCAGAACTGATCTCCTTTAGGATGGACTGGTTGGATCTACTTGCAGTCCAAGGGACTCTGAAGAGTCTTCTCCAGCACCACAGTTCAAGAGCTTCAGTTCTTCAGTGCTGACTTTCTTTATAGTATCAACTCTCACACCCATACATGACCACTGGAAAAACCATAGCCTTGACCAGACAGACCTTTGTTGGCAAAGTAATGTCTCTGCTTTTTAATACGCTGTCTAGGTTGGTCATAACTTTCCTTCCAAGGACCAAGCGTCTTTTAATTTCATGGCTGCAGGCACCATCTGCAGTGATTTTGGAGCCCCCAAAAATAAAGTCAGCCACTGTTTCTAACTGTTTACCCATCCATTTGCTATGAAGTAATGGGACTAGATGCCATGATCTTAGTTTTCTGAATGTCCATCTTTAAGCCAACTTTTTCACTCTCCTCTTTCACTTTCATCAAGAGGCTTTTTAGTTCCTCTTCACTTTCTGCCATAAGCGTGGTGTCATCTGCATATCTGAGGTTATTGATATTTCTCCCTGCAATCTTGATTCCAGCTTGTGCTTCCTCCAGCCCAGCGTTTCACATGATGTACTCTGCATATAAGTTAAATAAGCAGGGTGACAATATACAGCCTTGATGTACTCCTTTTCCTATTTGGAACCAGTCTGTTCCATGTCCAGTTCAAACTGTTGCTTCCTGACCTGCATACAGATTTCTCAAGAGGCAGGTCAGGTGATCTGGCATTCCCATCTCTTTCAGAATTTTCCACAATTTGTTGTGATTCATACAGTCAAAGGCTTTGGCATAGTTAATAAAACAGAACTAGATGTTTTTCTGGAAGTCTCTCGATTTTTTGATGATCCAGCGGATGTTGGCAATTTGATCTCTGGTTCCTCTGCCTTTTCTAAAACCAGCTTGAACATCAGGAAGTTCATGGTTCATGTATTGCTGAAGCCTGGCTGGGAGAATTTTGAGCATCACTTTGCTGGCGTGTGAGATGAGTGCAATTGTGCGGTAGTTTGAACATTCTTTGGCATTGCCTTTCTTTGGGATTGGATAGAAAACTAACCTTTTCCAGTCCTGTGGCCACTGCTGAGTTTTCCAGATTTGCTGGCATATTGAGTGCAGCACTTTCACAGCATCTTCCTTCAGGATTTGAAATAGCTCAACTGGTATTCCATCACCTCCACTAGCTTTGTTCGTAGTGATGCTTTCTAAGGCCCACTTGACTTCACATTCCAGGATGTCTGGCTCTAGGTGAGTGATCACACCATCGTGATTATCTGGGTCGTGAAGACCTTTTTTGTACAGTTCTTCTGTGTATTCTTGCCACCTCTTCTTATTATCATCTGCTTCTGTTAGGTCCCTACCATTTCTGTCCTTTATTGAGCCCATCTTTGCATGAAATATTTCCTTGGTATCAAACACATTAATATTGTTTTTTTATTAGTCTTTTATAAAACAAAACCTGAAGTTGGGAGGAAAACGTACAGTTGCACTAAGTGCCCTGCATGTGAACATATTCCATTAGGAAAATGCATTTGTGAGTCCAGCTCGTTAGTCCAACAAGGCTAGCCTAGGTGCACTCCTAGCACAGGTGGCTCTATAGTGTTGTACTCTAATAGATTTACAGTGTTTGTCACACAAATAATACAGAAAAAACAAATGCAAGAAGTAAAATCATTAAAATCTTACCGTATAGTACCTTGAAAAGTATAGTAGAACAACAAATACAGCAGCTGGCATATGGGACTGGCATCCAGTGGACAGGAAAGGAGTTACTGATGCAGGAGGGAGGGGTTGGGGACGGGAGAGCCAAGAACCGAGAGATGAGATGAGAGACGGGGGGCAGGTTGCCGTGGCAGCCACGCCTGACGCTGATGGCACACGCGTTCACAGCTTCGCAAGTTTGCAACTTGTTCATGTTTAGGGGACTTACTGTATTTTATTAATTGTAATTTTATTCATTATAATCAGATGGTGATAAAGTGACTATATTTTGTTAGAACTAAATCTGAATTTCATGTTTGCAAATTGTGTTGTAGTTGAAATTTTTGTTGTTTTTTAACCAAGTATTCTTGGTTTGACACATAGTAAATAAAGCTCATTGGACAAATGAGGAATGACTCACCTCATTATAATTAGACATTCTGAAGTTCACAGCAAGCTTCCAGCACTGATTACTTCTTTCCTTGGATAAGATGTAAGATGATATGGCTTGCCTATTCCGGAAGAAAACAGACACAAGATATTACATTAGAAACATAAAATCATTGGTGTTGGAAAGGCCCTGAATATTAGGATCACCAAATGGATTTGGTAGAACTGCAGAACACAGAACTTCTTTGATCTACTGCAGAAGAGGCTGTTTTATGTTACAGGATTCCATTACTTGAAATGATCTTTTTCCTGTTCCAGTCAAGTGAGAGCCTGTATGGAAAGCTGGTACCATGACGAAATCTAAGGTCATTAGAAATAGAATAGTTAATTAGCAAACATATTATTACTGTATTGTAGCGGTTATAAAAGAATTTTTACGTTCCATATTTTTAAGTCACTAAAGATAAATTATTCGCGGTGCTCTAGTGCCCATTTGATGACTAGTGACAGTGTGACTATCTGACCTCTGGTGGCAGTAGCTCGTAACTGACTGATGAAATCTCAGCTCTTACGAGTTCTACAGGTGTATGCTTAGCTTCCCTGAATCTCTGCTGGTCTGACTGTGGGTGTGCTGCCTCAGAGAGCAGAGTCCAGAGCCAACTTTGTGGACCTCTCAGTCCCGGTGCCTGAAATGCGTCCACAGGCGCCGCGCTAAGGCCTCGTAGCCAGCTGTTCTATGCAGCGTTTTTAACAGACGTCCTGAAGTTCACAGCAAGCTTCTAGCGTTGATGTTCAGCATTATTTTAGAGGCTTGCATGAAGTATTTTTAGAGTCGGTATCTGGTAAATATCCACATGAATGTGTGTTTCATAATGTGTAGATGTTACGTGTTTGTGTGAATGTCTTCTGCTTCAAATTGAAGCATTACCATTCCTCATATGCTGCACCATGAGTTATAGATGCTGCTTGTAAACAAGCAAGAGGCTGGAACTGACCAACAATTTGAAAATACTAAACCACTGTACTAAATAGACTTATATACTCCATTTAGATTGGTGCCCCAAACTGAAAAAGACTAGGAAAATTTACATTATCTTCCCTGCTGGCTCAGACAGTAAAGAATCTTCCTGCAATGCAGGAGACCTGGGTTCGATCCCTGGGTCAGGAAGATCCCCTGGAGGAGGGCATGACAGTCCCTGGGGTTGCAAAGAGTCAGACACAGCTGAGCCACTAATACTAAGGCTGAATAATTCAAAGAGGAACATTCTGCCATGTGATATTAACACGCTTTCCTTTGTATTTAACATAAACCATTCTGGAGTATTTATTTAACTTTTTCTTTTCATACTTGGTATCTCAACTAACTGAGTCCTTTCATCTCAATAGCTTAATCAACTATAAATTGCTAGATTATTATTAGTGTGGGTCTCTGGTAATTTTTTTTAAATTTCAGGTACAATGTGGATTATAAAGTTCCACATACTTTAAGGTTTCTTCTGTGCTAACACTTGTAGCTCTTTTAGGAGAATATACAAGAAATGGGACAGCCAACAATTGCCCCATCTTGTCCTGTGACCACTTTCTTACAGTCAGCACCTTCTTTAGCTTACCAAGAGTACTGCACCATAATATCTTTCTTTTCTGCCTGCTCTGTGATACATTTCTCCCGCCTTCTGTTTTGTGTTACCATGGAGACAGGAGGTGCTCCAAAGCCCTGGGAAGATGGGTGGATGCGGGTCTTTGAGGAAACTGTCCCTGCTGGCTAGAGAAGCCTGAGGCAGGAATCTAGCAGTAAATGGAAAGAGGGAATTACGTAGTCAGACCTGACTGTGTGTCCAGAGCATCTTAGGAAGCACAGGCCCAGCTGATGCTGCATTCAAAATGAGTTGTTTACAGAAACCAATTTTTCCAAAATCTCGATGCAGCCTGGGCTTTCATAGGAACCAAGCTTAGATTTTTATTGCAAGAAAATAACTGAAGTGACATTGACTTATGTTTCCTCATTAAAAGGGAGCAGCTTCTAAGAAAGATCCTCTTTGCCTGACTTATTTTGCCGATCAAAAATTTCACCTTTAAAATGCAGATCGATATTCTTTGACTCAGCCGAAGCTATCAGAAGTCAGATTGCAGGCTGAGCACAAGGGACTCTACAACCAGCACCCAAATCATTGATCCAAATATGCTAGTTCTAAAAATAAGTAGTTTTTACCCTAAATTGTCCTGTACGCCTTCCATATTTTAGAAACAGAATCTAAAGCCTTTAAACATTTCTGTTTCCTACCATATTATTTTAACTCATACTTGTTAATATTTTTCTTTAGGAGAAATCTGCTAAAAGATTTCAAAATAACATATTTTTTCATGCCTTTTCCTTCGGATATGTGCATGGGAATTACTGCTGAAGGCAGCCTCTTTTTCAATAGATAAGATCCATACTAGGGGTGTTTCCTGGATTTTTGTCAGGTATTTCGTAGCCTAAACAGGGACGGAACTCAGATACGTTGAGACACCATCAACATATCTTCCTAGATTACTGGTCCAAGGGCATAGTATGCAGAATTGTACTTTGGAGGAAGAAGGCCAGTGAGCTATAAATCTGTAAAAAGAATATGGTTGAATAAGATCCTCCTACTTAGCTCAGACAACAGCAGGAGGCAGTCATATAATAGCCTGAGCTGCTCTCTAAGGTAATGACTGTGACTCATGCCAAAATCTTTTTTACTCATTTTCTAGAAATACAGGAAACCAAAATCTTAGTCATTTCGGATTTTATAGTGAAACTTGGTACCATCAATCCAGTACACGGTAATGCTGCTGGGCTATGAGTAGAACAATCAGAAAAGGCAGGTCTATCAGCTTTAACAGGTGCCTCTGCACCTTGGCCCAGTGTAGGTCCTGTTCCAGTTTGAATAGGAGAATGGCAAGAAATAAAGGTCAATCTCGTTTTGGAAAGAAGGAGAGTCACATTTAGTATGTTAGATCCTTCTAATTTTCACTGATTTACTAAAACGTCTACAGAACTGCAAAGTAAAAGAATCTGAATGGTAACTTGGTCTCCCTATGCCTTGGTGGCTGGATAAACATACGTCAAAGCAGAGACAGTGGAAACAATAGGTATGTCATTATAGCATTCACTTCCACGATTGCACTTTGAATCTTTAGTCATTGCCTATTTTCCCGTTCACAGAAGTTACATAAATCCAAATTACCTGGGAATGTACAACTGTGGCTTCCTTTCCTTATAAAACAAAATCACAATGAAATGCTAAATTTTGGAACATTATATTCTTTCACTTGGATGTTTTTCATGTAGCTAAAAAAAATAATGTTTGAAAAGCGTTTTCCTTCTGTAGTAACTGATTCCTTTAATACCTTATCTTTCACTTATGGACCTAATCTCAGTAAGGTATGTATTTGGGAAATTTTTTTCCCCTCAGTTTTAGGGTTGTATTTTTATCTGCTATTTATTTCCCTATATAATTCAAACAGGACATATTTACCTGATATCTAATTATTATTGTCATACAGTCTCTGACCATAGAACAAAACTAAGATTTCTAATCTGAGTTACATAGGGAAATAACTTGCTGATTTAAATGCATTCCTGATACTGAGGAGGAAAATTCCAAACTGCATATCCATACAAAGCTGGGGCTTGTGATCTTGATTTTATAACTTTTACTTTAGCCCTTTGAACTGTACATCCCCCTATATGGTGACATAATAAATTTAGAAGTATTTTTAGCAAATATGGGGAAATGGACAATATTAATTTCTACTAGGATATCAATTAGAACTTTTAACTAAAGCTTAAAAATTATTTTTGGTATAATCCCTAAATTTTGTTAATACTAATTATTAGCTTTCTAATAGTAGAGATTTTTCTGGGCTCCAAAATCCCTGCAGATGGTGATTGTAGCCATGAAATTAAAAGACGCTTACTCCTTGGAAGGAAAGTTATGATCAACCTAGATAGCATATTCAAAAGCAGAGACATTACTTTGCCAACAAAGGTCCCTCTAGTCAAGGCTATGGTTTTTCCAGTGGTCATGTATGGATGTGAGTGTTGGACTGTGAAGAAAGCTGAGCGCCGAAGAATTGATGCTTTTGAACTGTGGTGTAGGAGAAGACTCTTGGGAGTCCCTTGGACTGCAAGGAGATCCAACCAGTCCATCCTAAAGGAGATCAGTCCTGGGTGTTCATTGGAAGGACTGATGTTGGAGCTGAACCTCCAACACTTTGGCCACCTGATGTGAAGAGCTGACTCATTGGGAAGACCCTGATGCTGGGAAAGATTGAGGGCAGGAGGAGAAAGGGACGGCAGAGGATGAGATGTTTGGATGGCATCACTGACTCAATGGACATGGGTTTGGGTAAACTCCGGGAGCTGGTGATGGACAGGGAGGCCTGGTGTGCTGTGGTTCATGGGCTCGCAAAGAGTCAGACATGACTGAGTGACTGAACTGAAGTGAATAGTACAAATTCCATCTGAGATAGTTACTCATCACTGGAGTTTTCTTTTTTTTTTAATATATATTTAATTGGAGGCTAATTACTTTCAATATTGTATTGGTTTTGCCATGTATCGACATGAATCTGCCACGAGTATACTCGTGTTCCCCATCCTGAAACCCCCTCCCACCTCTCTCGCCATCCCATCCCTCTGGGTCATCCCAGTGCACCAGCCCCAAGCATCCTGTATCATGTATCGAACCTGGACCAGCGATTCGTTTCACATATGATAACATACGTGTTTCAGTGCCATTCTCCCAAATCATCCCACCCTCACATTCTCCCATAGAGTCCAAAAGACTGTTCTATGCATCTGTGTCTCTTTTGCTGTCTCACATACAGGATTATTGTTACCATCTTTCTAAATTCAATATATATGCATTAGTATACTGTATTGGTGTTTTTCTTCCTGGCTTACTTCACTCTGTATAATAGGCTCCAGTTTCATCCACCTCATTAGAACTGATTCAAATGTTTTCTTTTTAATGGCTGAGTAATATTCCATTGTTTGTATGTACCACAGCTTTCTTATCCATTCATCTGCTGATGGACATCTAGGTTGCTTCCATGTCCTGGCTATTATAAACAGTGCTGCGATGAACATTGGGGTACACGTGTCTCTTTCAATTCTGGTTTCCTCAGTGTGTATGCCCAGCACTGGGATTGCTGGGTCGTATGGCAATTCTATTTCCAGTTTTTTAAGGAATCTCCACACTGTTCTCCATGGTGGCTGTACTAGTTTGCATTCTCACCAACATCACTAGAGTTTTCTGTAAATATACCTGATTCAAAACTCTTACAGGTGTTAGCACTGGTAGAAATCCCAGGTTCTAGGCCTGTGCTGTCAGGACAGTAGCCAATAGCTGTGTGTGGCTCTTGAGCTCTCAGACTGTGACTAGTCTGAATTAAGATGTACTTGCGATAGGGTCTATGAATTTTGAGTGAAGGAAGTAAGTTTTGGCTGTGCATATGTATTTGAGACATGTATATGTAGATAGAAAATAAAAGAGAGAATAGCTACTGAATAGAAGAACTACGAGCATAGAACCATTGGTCATTTCAACATTTAATAATGTGGAAAAAGACAACGGCTAATTCCAATTCAATAGCAAACTAAGACATGTTTTATTTAACTTAAATTAATTTGAGCTTTGCCAGTCTTCCATGTAACTAGTTTGGCTCAAGAGCTATGGTACCTTTAAGCTTCTCCGAATTGAGACTATTTCCCTTTTTCTCAAATGCTACAAAGAAGCCTGGAAACACTCAAACTGATAGCAGAAAAGATACCATTTCTCTATTGAATAGAAAACTATTTTCAGTTATTTATTCATTAAATTATCTATCTGAAAATATATATTTATTTTTATAAAAATATATATTTAATTGTGTGCTTATACAGTACAAATTTATAACATATAGAACAGAATTCTGAATTAACTCTGTCTTTGAATTATTACATGTATGTGTGTATATGTTAGTTGCTCAGTCTTGTCCAACTCTGTGACTCCATGGACTGTGACCTGCCAGGCTCCTCTGTCCATGGTATTCTCCAGGCAAGAACACTGGAGTGGGTTGCCATGCCCTCCTCCAGGGGATCTTCCCAACCCAGGGATCGTACCCAGGTCTCCTGCATTGCAGGCAGATTCTTTACCATCTGAGCCACCAGGGAAGCCCTAAAATATGTATATTGTAATTTAAATTGTGGACTTAGAATGTTATTACAAAGATCTAAGTGTAACATTGATTATAAAATACAGCAATATTTTGCATTGTGAAAATACACAGCACAAAACGCTTCCCACGGGCTCGCGGGCTGCTGCTTCATTGTGTCCTGTGTGCTGCCGTCCTCAACATGGAACCTCCTTCTCGGGTTCTGAAACAGCTACTCTGCCTCTCACGCTAAGTCTTTGTGGAGGAGAAGTAAATAAGATTTTTTTCTTTTAAGGACATAGATGGGAAATTCAACATGTTGCTTTCATTTACTTTCACTGACCCCATCTAGTCTCTGGTCATATGGGGCTTCAAGGAATAACAGGAAGTATAATCTGCACCTGTATTAATGAATTTAGGGGGAATTACCAGTTTTCTATATCAGCCTGAAAAGATTAGATATAACAAAGCTTTGTTGTCCTTATATGTGAATAAAATATATGGAAAAAATATGTACTATAACTATAAAATACATATTTGATTTTGAAGACTTAGTACAAAACAAAAATTAAGGATTTTGCTAGTATATTTTTTATTTTGCTTACATGTTGAAATGATAATAGTTGACATTGGTTAAGTAAACTGCCTTGTTCAGACTAGTTACACCTGGTTTCCTTCCCCAGTTTTTAGGGTGACCACTGGACAGTGTTAAGTAGCATGTGTAGCTCACTTTCATGATGCTTGTTGTATCTCCATTGGACAGTGCCATTCTAGACTCGAAGCTAGGTCCTCAGGAGGCCAGAAAGCACAAATGTGTACATGAAATAAAAGTTGACATTCATCAGTTTCTCAGAGTGTTCTTCTGAAGTGTTTTCTTTGGGAAGGATTAATATGAAGTCAGGTGGTAAAACTATGGCATGCTTAGGTTTTGTCACTCAAGAAATAATGTTTTAAACACCTGTTATAAAGCAGGCACTATTCTAAGAACTATTTTATTTATTCTTTGTGAATGAAACAAAGATTGTTGCCTTTGTGGAGCTTACATTCTAGCAAGTTAGATCAGAATTAGATGATACGAGTTTGTTTTTCTTGCTCCTTGAACATGCTGCTTTTGTTTCGATATGGCTAGTGAATGTGACTCTATATGTGGTGACAGGCTGGGGAAACCTAAAGGAACATTTTTATGTATAAAGTCATACCTAAAGTTATTTCATTTAAAATCATCTTCATTACATGCATTGCAGGACTGAATTCTCCAATGAATAAACACAGATAGTTTTAAGCAGATTTTTATTAGGCTGAAAATCAACTTCAAGTTTATAAGGTTATATTCAAAAAGATTCTATGAGCATCAGTTCTCGTGTGTTTTGGTACTGGTACACTAGTTGGGTTTGTTTTTTCTGCAGAATTTTGGACTAACTAAATAATGGTTTTGCGTGTTCATAATAGAAATGACAGGACCCAGAATGTCTCAAGGCCTGAGCACCTAGCATGGTGGATAAGTATTCAGCGGGTTAACTAATGAGTTAACTTAACAATGACTTCAGCTTATGATCTCTGGAAGAATAGTTGAAAAAATTGTGGATGTTTGGCTTGGCAAAGATTTGGGGATTGCGATATCTGTCTTTAAATAGTTGAAGAACTGGTGAATGGAAGAGGAATTAGACTCTCTCTTTTTTGTAATATAAATTTATTTATTTTAATTGGAGGCTAATTACTTTACAATATTGTATTGGTTTTGCCATACATTGACATGGATCCGCCATGGGTGTACATGGGTTCCCCATCCTGAACCCCCCTCCCACCTCCCTCCCCATCCCATCCCTCTGGGTCATCCCAGTGCACCAGCCCCGAGCGTCCTGTATCATGTATCAAACCTGGACTGGTGATTTGTTTCACATATGATAACATACATGTTTCAATGAGATTTTCCCAAAGCATCCCACCCTCGCCCTCTCCCACAGAGTCCAAAAGACTGTTCTATGCATCTGTGTCTCTTTTGCTGTCTCACATACAGGGTTATTGTTACCATCTTTCTAAATTCCATATATATG
>NW_011494904.1:1541070-1544102 GCF_000754665.1 Bison bison bison | reverse complement strand
GTATCATAAATAATCATACACACACAAATACTGAGCTAAAGCAGCAACAAAAGAATATATGTATACATACACGCATGCATATAGACAAAAATACAATTTCACTAACAAAAAGTTCAAAAATAGGAAAACCTAACCTCATTTTCTCTGTCTCAGTGGTAAAGAACCCATTACCAACGTAGGAGATGTGGGTTTGATCCCTGGGTTGGAAAGATCCCCTGGAGATGGAAATAGCAAACCACTCCAGCATCCTTGCCTGGGAAATCCCATGGACAGAGGAGCCTGGCCAGCTACAGTCCAGTTTTCTTTTTAATGGCTGAGTAATACTCCATTGTGTATATGTACCACAGCTTTCTTATCCATCCGTCTGCTGATGGATATGTAGTTTGCTTCCATATCCTGGCTGTTATAAACAGTGCTGCAAAGAACATTGGGGTACACGTGTCTCTTTCCCTTCTGGTTTCCTCAGTGTGTATGCCCAGCAGTGGGATTGCTGGATCATATGGCAGTTCTATTTCCAGTTTTTTTAAGGAATCTCCACCCTGTTCTCCATAGTGGCTGTACTAGTTTGCATTCCCACCAACAGTGTAAGAGGGTTCCCTTTTCTCCACACCCTCTCCAGCATTTATTACTTGTAGACTTTTGGATCGCAGCCATTCTGACTGGCGTGAAATGGTACCTCATTGTGGTTTTGATTTGCATTTCTCTGATAATGAGTGATGTTGAGCATCTTTCCATGTGTTTGTTAGCCATTTGTATGTCTTCTTTGGAGAAATGTCTGTTTAGTTCTTTGGCCCACTTTTTGTTTGGGTCGTTTATATTTCTAGAATTGAGCTGCAGGAGTTGCTTGTATATTTTTGAGACTCTCTTAATACGGCCCTAGTGGGAAAAATCAGTAGGACTAGTGACTAAGATCTTAGGGGAACAAACACTAGATAAATATAAGTTAAAACATTTAATTATTAGAGGAATATATTGCCTTGTGAGATGGTGAGACTATGACTAGAGGTCTTCAGATTTAGACTGGACAACCATTGGATGGGATTCTGAGTAAAGGGAATTCAGGCTTTGGATAGATGGTTCTGGCAACTCACTAAGGGTCTTTCCAAACCTGAGGTTGGCCTCGATATTATATGATTCTGTGAAAGTGAAATGGAATTGAAATAGCATACCTTACTCATTTAGGGAAAAAAAAAAAAACTGCGTTTGCGGTATCTAGTAAATGTTGACTTAGGAAATATACAAAATATAAATACATAAGCACACTATAAGATCCCACTTAGAAATGGCCTAAGGAAAATATTGAGTTCCTACAGTATTCATCTGGTTATTTTCCAGTACCGCTTCCTGGTCATTAGCATGGGGTATAGGCTTCTCCTCAAATCTCAAGTGTAAAGTGCTCTTTTCCTTTCACAATTTGTCTTTTGCCATGGCCTCATCCTCTGCCCCCAGAGCTGTGGGGGAGTAAGATGTGAATTCTGTTTGCTGGAGGCAAATATCGAAGTCTCTGTGACCTTGAGGTTCATGGACTTATCTAAACCTCAGTTTCCTCATTTATTAAATGATAGTCAGAGTGTTAGTTGCTCAGTCATGTCCGACTCTTTGCAACCCCATGGACTGTAGCCCACCAGGCTCCTCGGTCCATGGGATTTTTCCAGGCAAGACTACTGGAGTGGGTAACCATTCCCTTCTCCAGGGGATCATCCCAATCCAGGGATCAAACCCAGGTCTACCACATTGCAGGCAGATTCTTTACCGTCTGAGTGACCACAGAAGTTGTTAATACTTTTATCTTAGAGTTGTTGAAACATTTTTAAATAACAGTAAAAGGTTTAACACGGAGAAGGCAATGGCACCCCACTCCAGTACTCTTGCCTGGAAAATCCCATGGACGGAGGAGCCTGGTAGGCTGCAGTCCATGGGGTCGCTAAGAGTCGGACACAACTGAGTGACTTCACTTTCACTTTTCACTTTCATGCATTGGAGAAGGAAATGGCAACCCACTCCAGTGTGCTTGCCTGGAGAATCCCAGGGACAGGGGAGCCTGGTAGGCTACCATCTATGAGGTCACACAGAGTCAGACACAACTGAAGTGACTTAGCATAGCATAGCAAAAGGTTTAACATATATTATGTATCCACTAACTGTAATATCAAGCTATATACCTGTATAATTTGCCTACATTCTTCCTCATAAACCACCAGACCAACCCATGAATTTATTTACTATCTGGTATCCATCTGTTGACAGGCAATTGCATACTTTAAAAACCATTTACTTAATGGCTGCTAAGCCACACACTGGTGATCAGTAGTGCCTGGTAGCTTGAGACAGCTGTCAGTGACAGATAGCAAGACTAGTAATAGTAAACAGACGCTTTGGTTGGTTTTGGTATATAAAAGTTAAGAGGGAGTTGCTTTGCACGTGAAAATTTGAATTGAAAATGTGTTCTGTGATTGTGCAAAACAGCAGTGCTGTCTTTAAATTTTTATTCAAAGGACAGTGAAATAGACCAAGACTGAATTATTGTTATTATTGTTCAGTTCATCAGTCATGTCAGATTCCTTGAGACCCAAAGGACTGCAGCATGCCAGGCTTCCCTGTTCTTCAGCATCTCCCAGGGCTTGCTCAAACTCATGTCCATTGATGAGTTGGTGATTCCATCAAACCATTTTATCCTCTGTCATCCCCTTGTCCTCCTGCCTTCAGTCTTGCCCAGCATCAGGGTCTTTTCCAATGAGTCCGTTCTTCTCATCAGGTGGACAAAGTATTGGAGCTTCAGCTTCAGTATCAGTCCTTCCAATGAATATTCAGGACAGATTTCCTTTAGGATTGACTGGCTGGATCTCCTTGCTGTCCAAGGGACTCTCAAGAGTCTTCTCCAACACCACAGTTCAAAAGCATCAATTCTTTGGCATTGAGCCTTCTTTGTGGTCCAGCTCTCACATCCATACATGACTACTGGAAAAACCATAGCTTTAACTAGGTGGACCTTTGTCGGCAAAGTAATGTCTCTGCTTTTTAATATGCTGTCT
>NW_011494904.1:1538771-1540970 GCF_000754665.1 Bison bison bison | reverse complement strand
CGCTTTTGAACTGTGGTGTTGGAGAAGGCTCTTGAGAGTCCCTTGGACTGCAAGGAGATACAACCAGTCCATTCTGAAGGAGATCAGCCCTGGGTGTTCTTTGGAAGGAATGATGCTACAGCTGAAACTCCAATACTTTGGCCACCTCATGCGAAGAATTGATTCATTGGAAAAGACCCTGATACCGGGAGGGATTGGGGCCAGGAGGAAAAGGGGACAATAGAGGATGAGATGGCTGGATGGCATCACCGACTCGATGGACATGAGTTTGAGTGAACTCTGGGAAATGGTGATGGACAGGGAGGCCTGGCCTGCTGCAATTCATGGGGTTGCAAAGACACAACTGAGCAACTGAACTGAACTGATGGGACCAGATGCCATGACCTTTGTTTTTTGAATGTTGAGCTTTAAGCCAGCGTTTTCACTCTCCTCTTTCACCATGATCAAAAGGCTTTTAGTTCTTCACTTTCTGCCATAAGGGTGGTGTCATCTGCATATCTGAGGCAATTGATATTTCTCCCAGCAATCTTGATTTCAGCTTGTGCTTTATCCACCCTGGCATTTCTCATGATGTGCTCTGCATATAAGTTAAATAAGCAAGGTGACAGTATACAGCCTTGATGTACTCCTTTCCCGATTTGGAACCAGTCAGTTGTTCTGTGTCCAATCCTAACTGTTACTTCTTGCCCCACATACAGGTTTCTCAGGAAGCAGGGAAGGTGATATGTTATTCCCATCTCTTGAAGAATTTTGCACAGTTTCTTGTGGTCCACATAGTCAAAGGCTTTAGCTTAGTCAATGAAGCAGAAGTAGATGTTTTTCTGGAACTCTTTTCCTTTTTCAGTGATTCAGCGGATGTTGTCAATTCCATCTCGGGTTCCTCTGCCTTTTCTAAATCCAACTTGAACATCTGGAAGTTCTCGGTTCATGTACTATTGAAGCCTCACCTGGAAAAT
The DNA here is from genome assembly GCF_000754665.1 of Bison bison bison. Taxonomy (NCBI): domain Eukaryota; kingdom Metazoa; phylum Chordata; class Mammalia; order Artiodactyla; family Bovidae; genus Bison; species Bison bison. The sequence continues at coordinate 1,540,014 of NW_011494904.1, read as the reverse complement.
TTTGAACATTACTTTACTAGCATGTGAACTGAGTGCAATTGTGTGATAGTTTGGATGTTCTTTGGCATTACCCTTCTTTGGAAATGGAATGAAAACTGATCTTTTCCAGTCCTGTGGCCACTGCTGAGTTTTCCAAATTTGCTGACATATTGAGGGCAGCACTTTCACAGCATCATCTTTTAGGACTGGAAATAGCTCAACTGGAATTCCATCACCTCCACTAGCTTTGTTTCTAGATATGCTTCCTAAGGCCCAGGATGTCTGGCTCTAGGTGAGTGATCACACCATCGTGGTTATCTGGGTCATGAAGATCTTTTTTGTACAGTTCTTCTGTGTATTCTTGCCACCTCTTCTTAATATCGTCTGCTTCTGTTAGGTCCATACAGTTTCTGTCCTTTATTGTGCCCGTCTTTGCATGAAATATTCCTTTGGTAGCTCTAATCATCTGGAAGAGATCTCTAGTCTTTCCCATTCTACTGTTTTCCTCTATTACTTTGCATTGGTCACTTAGGAAGGCTTTCTTTTTTCTCTGTGCTATTCTTTGGAATTCTACATTCAGATGAATGTATCTTTCCTTTTCTCCCTTGCCTTTAGCTTCTTTTCTTTTCTCAGCCATTTGTAAGACCTCCTCAGATAACCATTTTGCCTTTTTGCATTTCTTTTTTCTTGAAAATGGTTTTTATCACCACTTCCTTTTTTTTTTTTTTTTTGACATTTAAAATTTTTTATTGAGGTATAATTGACACACAACATTATATTAGTTTCAGGTGTACAACATGGTTTGATATTTGTATACATTGTGAAATGTTCACCACAATAAGTCTAGTTAACATTCATCACCATATACAGTTGCATAATTTTTTTCAGTGTAAGAATTTTTAAGATCTAGTCTTTTAGCAACTTTCAAGTCTCCATGCTGTACATTACATCCTACAAATTATTTTATAACTGGAAGACTGTAAATTTTGACTCTCGTCTATATCTCCTTTATCCATTCATCCACTGATGGACATTTAGGCTGTTTCCATATCTTGGTTATTGTAAATAAGGCTGCAATGAACATGGGTGTGCATATTTTTTTTCAAATTAGTGTTTTCACTTTCCTCAAATAAATAGTCAGAAATGGAATTGCTAGATGATATGACAGCTCTATTTTAAATTTTTGAGGAACCTCCATGCTGCTTTCCATAGTAGCTGCACAAATTTACATTCCCACCAACAGTGCACAAGGATTCGCTTTGCT
>NW_011494904.1:1528768-1538671 GCF_000754665.1 Bison bison bison | reverse complement strand
TTTTTCAAATTAGTGTTTTCACTTTCCTCAAATAAATAGTCAGAAATGGAATTGCTAGATGATATGACAGCTCTATTTTAAATTTTTGAGGAACCTCCATGCTGCTTTCCATAGTAGCTGCACAAATTTACATTCCCACCAACAGTGCACAAGGATTCGCTTTGCTGCACCTCCTCTCCAACAGTTATTACTTGTCTTTTGATAATAACCATTTTAGCAAGTATGAAGTGATATTTCACTGTGGTTTTGATTTGCATTTTCCTGATGATGATGACGCTGTGAAAGTGCTGCACTCAATATGCCAGCAAATATGGAAAACTCAGCAGTGGCCACAGGACTGGAAAAGGTCAGTTTTCATTCCAGTCCCAAAGAAAGGCAATGCCAAAGAATGCTCAAACTACCACACAATTGCACTCATCTCACATGCTAGTAAAGTAATGCTTAAAATTCTCCAAGCCAAGCTTCAGCAATACGTGAACCATGAACTTCCTAGATGTTCTAAGTCTGGTTTTTGTTTTTTTTTTTTAAATTTTTATTTTATTTTTAAACTTTACAATATTGTGTTAGTTTTGCCAAATATCGAAATGAATCCGCCACAGGTATACATGTGTTCCCCATCCTGAACCCTCCCCCCTCTTCCCTCCCCATACCCTCCCTCTGGGTCGTCCCAGTGCACCAGCCCCAAGCATCCAGTATCGTGCATCGAACCTGGACTGGCGACTCGTTTCATACACGATATTATATATGCTTCAATGCCATTCTCCCAAATCTTCCCACCCTCTCCCTCTCCCACAGAGTCCATAAGACTGTTCTATACATCAGTGTCTCTTTTGCTGTCTCGTACACACGGTTATTGTTACCATCTTTCTAAATTCCATATATATGAGTTAGTATACTGTATTGGTGTTTTTCTTTCTGGCTTACTTCACTCTGTATAATAGGCTCCAGTTTCATCACCTCATTAGAACTGATTCAAATGTATTCTTTTTAATGGCTGAGTAATACTCCATTGTGTATATGTACCACAGCTTTCTTATCCATTCATCTGCTGATGGACATCTAGGTTGCTTCCATGTCCTGGCTATTATAAACAGTGCTGCGATGAACATTGAACATTGGGGTACACGTGTCTCTTTCTATTCTGGTTTCCTCAGTGTGTATGCCCAGCAGTGGGATTGCTGGATCATAAGGTAGTTTTATTTCCAGTTTTTTAAGGAATCTCCACACTGTTCTCCATAGTGGCTGTACTAGTTTGCATTCCCACCAACAGTGTAAGAGGGTTCCCTTTTCTCCACACCCTCTTCAGCATTTATTGCTTGTAGACTTTAGGATCGCAGCCATTCTGACTGGCGTGAAATGGTACCTCATAGTGGTTTTGATTTGCATTTCTCTGATAATGAGTGATATTGAGCATCTTTTCATGTGTTTGTTAGCCATCTGTATGTCTTCTTTGGAGAAATGTCTGTTTAGTTCTTTGGCCCATTTTTTGATTGGGTCATTTATTTTTCTGGAGTTGAGCTGTAGGAGTTGCTTGTATATTTTTGAGATTAGTTGTTTGTCCGTTGCTTCATTTGCTATTATTTTCTCCCATTCTGAAGGCTGCCTTTTCACCTTGCTAATAGTTTCCTTTGTTGTGCAGAAGCTTTTAAGTTTGATTAGGTCCCATTTGTTTATTTTTGCTTTTATTTCCAGTATTCTGGGAGGTGGGTCATAGAGGATCCTGCTGTGATGTATGTCAGAGAGTGTTTTGCCTATGTTCTCCTCTAGGAGTTTTATAGTTTCTGGTCTTACGTTGAGATCTTTAATCCATTTTGAGTTTATTTTTGTGTATGGTGTTAGAAAGTGTTCTAGTTTCATTCTTTTACAAGTGGTTGACCAGTTTTCCCAGCACCACTTGTTAAAGAGATTGTCTTTAATCCATTGCATATTCTTGCCTCCTTTGTCAAAGATACGGTGTCCATATGTGCGTGGATTTATCTCTGGGCTTTCTATTTTGTTCCATTGATCTATATTTCTGTCTTTGTGCCAGTACCATACTGTCTTGATAACTGTGGCTTTGTAGTAGAGCCTGAAGTCAGGTAGGTTGATTCCTCCAGTTCTATTCTTCTTCCTCAAGATAGCTTTGGCTATTCAATGTTTTTTGTATTTCCATACAAATTGTGAAATTATTTGTTCTAGCTCTGTGAAGAATACCGTTGGTAGCTTGATAGGGATTGCATTGAATCTATAAATTGCTTTGGGTAGTATACTCATTTTCACTATATTGATTCTTTCAATCCATGAACATGGTTATCACCACTTCCTGTACAGTGTTACGAACCTCCGTCCATATTTCTTCAGGCACTCTGTCTATCAAATCTAATCCCTTGAATCTATTTGTCACTTCCACTGTATAATCATAAGAGACTTGATTTAGGTCATACCTGAATGGTCTAGTGGTTTTCCCTACTTTCTTCAATTTCAGTCTGAATTTTGCACCAAGGAGTTCATGATCTGAGCCACAGTCAGCTCCCAGTCTTGTTTTTGCTGACTGTATAGAGCTTCTCCATCTTTGACTGCAAAGAACATAATCAATTTGATTTTGGTATTGTCCATCTGCTGATGTCCATGTGTAGAGTCATCTCTTCTGTTACTGGAAGAGAGTGTTTGATATGACCAGTGAATAGAAGTGTATATATCTAGTTAATGCAAAAATCCTAATTTAATTGTCAGTTATCTCCTTTATTCAAAATGGCTTTTATCTGTCATCTCTGCTTTGTTTTGTTTAAATTGGGGGAGTAATCTTTTTTTATCATTTTTGTTTCTACTTAATTGGTTTCTATAAGAATTTCTTGACACTCCTAAAAGATTTTTAGATATATACAAAATGCCCTTTTGATCTTTTTTATCTTTTTGATCATTTTTTATATGTTTTCAATACAAAAAGTAAAATAAACAGCAAAATGAAGCAAAGAAAAGACAATTATTTATAGCACCAGTAAATCAATAGTAAGGAAAACCACAGGGGTAAAGGCTGCAGGTGGCCAGCAGTAACTTCAGTTATTGCATAGATTAAAAACATATATTTGTCACACACTTTACTATCATGTAGGCCCAGTAGTGCTTTAAAATTATATTTATGGGTCATTTTTTCTCCTGCCAAAGAAATGGTATTACTGGGTAAACCAAACAGCTGCTTAATAGGTCAAAGTAATGGTTAAGAGCAAAAAGTAAAGAACTGTAAGGAGAGATCAAATTTCGGGAAGACTGAAGAGATGCAGTCAATTTAGGACACCAGAGTTCTCTATTCTTCCTCCTGTCAAACTACCACAGGCTCACCATTGACCACAAAAGGCAGGAGCTCTATTTCATATTTCATCTGAGAATTGGCACTTCTAAGAACCCAGTGCCCATTAGAACCACAATGTGATGGAGGATCAATACTGACTTAAAGGAAATAATGCCTCTTTCTGAACCATAACTGATATTTCCTGTAGCAGAGAGGGTTTTCCCCAAGGGCTGTCAGCCAGAGCCTTAGCCTTGCCTTCTTAGCTCAGGAAACATAACAGCTGTTGGCTGAAATACTTCCTCATTTAGATGCTGGATTACATACATTTATATTTTCTTTTTTCTCAGCGACTTTCCCGGTTCTTGTGTCTTTTATGTTACTCAAGAAATGATGGAAAAGTTAACTCAGGATGGTGGGTTGGTCATGGTTTTTTGTTTCTAACTTTCTTTGTCATCCAAATCTGTATTCTGCCAAGGTCATGTTGGATCCAGCCCAGTTTGTGGTTTAAGGCTTTTATTCTCTCTCTCTCTCTCTCTCTCTCTCTCTCTCTCTCTCTCTCAGGTCTAGTAGATTCTCTGTATTTGAGACCCATTCAACTTTTCAACAATTTCCAACTTTTCATTTAGTTTCAGAAAACAACAACAACAACAACTGTGTGGGACTGTAGAACCAAGTCTACAGTAAGAATCACATAAGGAATTAAATGGAAATAAGTGAGTTTCCCTATCTTAAAGGATAATGACATGTATTCTCACCCTGTTTATTGCCACAGAAACATAAATACAAGATGTGTAGATTGGATTTCCTTACTGGCCTAGCACTAAAAATAGCAGCTGGCCCTGGCCCATCCGTACTCCAATCACCAATGGCCTGGATATTAGCAGTAGTCCTAGATAGATCATACTTCTTTTCACAGACATCAATTACAATATCTTAAAGGTGAAAAAAAAAAAAAAAAACCTTGGATTTGATTCATAAAATAATAGCAGAAGTTTCCTGTCTTTGGAGAACTAAGGAAGCATTCTGATGCTGCTAAGTCACTTCAGTCGTGTCCGACTCTGTGCGACCCCATAGACAGCAGCCCACCAGGCTCCCCTGTCCCTGGGATTCTCCAGCCAAGAACACTGGAGTGGGTTGCCATTTCCTCCTCCAGTGCATGAAAGTGAAGAGTGAAAGTGAAGTCGCTCAGTCGTGTCCGACTCTTGGGGACCCCATGGACTGCAGCCCACCAGGCTCCTCCGTCCATGGATTTTCCAGGCAAGAGTGCTGGAGTGGGGTGCCACTGCCCTCTCCGAGGAAGCATTCTACTTTGCCTTGATGCTTTCATCTCCATTTAAAGAGCCCATGTGTCCAAGTGTGTCACCTTGTATTTGGAACTAATTTCACATAAAAAAAGATACAAGCCTACCGGCGTCAAATTGCGATTTATTTCGTAACTCTGAGCACCTGTATAGAGTTTTCACCAACTTGCAGAGTTGCAGTATCGCCCTGATGTTTGAAGTGAACCATTTAGAAATTAAGTGCATGTTTTTTGTGTGGAATTTGGGTCTCCAGTTCAGCCCACAGGAAACCACCAATAGCAGACTTTTAAAATAGTATCAATAATAATGGCAAAAGACACCTGAACCAACATTGTAATAAAATGTCTGTATAAAAGAGTACTTCCAACTTGGGAGCTTTCTTTACTCATAAACATTTTCTCTAGTTTGCAGTGGGACAGGGAATCCTTCACCTACCTAACTTCATTCGTACTTTGCAGTTGGGGATGTGACTTCCTCAGTGCTACAGCTTGGGCCTCCCAAGGCTGAGAACCAGGATGGAGGCTGTTGGGATGCTGAGAGATAAAGGTGCAGGCTGGAGGGAAGTGCCTCTAAAAGGAGCTCTCTACTTTCTTTTTTATTTCTTCAGTGGTCTTAGGAATGACCTCTTTTTATGTTATTCTGTCTTGTCTATTGCTTCTCAAGAAAGATTCTCCGTCTAAAACCACAGAAGAGTTACATGCCAGCTTGGTTTTTCTTCTTATCACTTTGTGCCTAAAGCTAGCCCAAAACTATCTAAAGTTTTCTCAATAGGGTGGAAACGCTTTTGCCTGCATTGGCTGCCCAGTGTTATCCACCTAATTCTCTGCAGAAGCACATGGTAAAAGAAAAGCCCATCCTCTGCTGGGCGTTTCATCCTTGGATCTGATATAGGTCAAGTAAAGGAGAACAGAAGTATCCAAGGGGTAGCCAACCTTGTTTTTAGCAACACTAGTTTATTAGTGGCCTTGACGAGAGCTGTCTCAGAAGAGTGAAGGGTCAGAAGGGAAGACCCCCAGAGAAGAGAATGGCAGCCCACTCCAGCATTCCTGCCTAGAGAATTGCGTGGACAGAGAGCTTGGTGGGCTACAATCCACAGGGTCCCAAACAGTCAGACACAACTGAGTGTCTGAGCATAAAGGGTCAAAGGCATGATTGGAGCGGGTTCAAGAAAAAAAAGGGAAGAAAGGAAATGAGGCAGCAGTATCAGCAGTTCTTCTGAGATGTTTTGTTACCAAGGCAGCCAACAGTGGAAAAGGGAATAGAGCAGGATATGGAGACGGAGACATTTCTTCTTTAAAGATTGGGGTCGTTACTGCAGAGTACCTGTATGCTGAGGGAAATGGTTGCCTGAAGAAGGAAACCTTGAAAATGCAGGAGAGAAGAAGGCACAGCTGCCACAGGATGGAAGGCAGGTGCCCACCCTGAGGAGTGGTCCTCAGAGGGAGCACGGGGGGGGAAGGAGTGTGGATGCTGCAGTGAGCAGCTGATGGAGGGTCTCTTCTGATCCCTCTGTGGTGAGTGAGGTGAAGGTGAGGGGGAGCAGGCTGGGTGTTTGCTGAGAGAGCAAAAGGAGAGAGGATGGGCTAGGAGAATGGACAAGGAGTGCCAGGGCCCTGTCGGGGTAAAGGTTGTACCTGAAGTTCAGAGTCAGGAGTTGAGGTAGTACCAGGAGAGAAAAGGCGTCTGCGTGTGACCTTGGAGATACTGAGGTAGCTGACATAGGTACACCATCCACAGAGTTATGCGGGCAGGAAGTCTGTCAGAAAGCATTTTGAAGCATGAGTACAGGACATTGCTATTACGAAACTTAGCTTTGAATTACTTAGCACTTTTTCTTGGCAAAAAGCTTTTTAAATTTCTTTAAGACAGCCTTAGTATCTCCAGAGACAGCATTTGGCTCCTGCCACTGATTTACTCAGTAACTAAGTCTAAGCAAATGATTTAACCTCTTTTTGCTTTTACCTCTCAATCTGTAAAATGACAGTGGCAATGTTTCAAGTACAACAAATGCTTTAAAAATAAAAGTGCTACATAAATACAAGCTATTAATAAAATGGTATTTCAACCCTCATGAGTACGGTCACCAGAAAGTCAGAAAGGTCAGAGCATCTGAACAACAAGCCTTGGGTGGCAGAAGCCTCACTTGGAAGGCTTGGGCAGAGGAAGGCACAGCCAGGTACCTCGAAGGAACTGTCACCCTCATCCTTCCCTTTAGTTCTCACACCTGCTCTCGGAGTCTGACTGTTGAAACCTGAGACTCACAGAGGTGAGCTAACCTGTAAAGCCAAGGGGTGGGACTTGGACTTCAACCCCGACGGACCTTAGAATCCCATGCTGTTTTCACTTTGCCACATGTGGGATTGGGCTTGACACGTCATAGCCGGGAAAGGCGTGGAAGACTTTACCTGTGTACAGTATAGACCTGTATTTTAGCCAATCGAATCTCTTCTCTGTCATCAAAAATGTAATGAGAGTTGCCCGGCAGCAAAATAAATTATAGTTTGTTGGAGATATCATCATGATGGAGTTGTTCACAAGAACTCAAATGACAAGAAAAGATAGGAACGTTTGGGAAGGAGCAGTAAGCAGACTAAAAATTTGCACTTAGCTACAATGCAGTTTTCAAACACTTTGGGGCAGGAGAGTTGATCCTAGAAAAAAAAACTTTTGTGTGTGGTCTTGGGAACTGTAGGAATACAGTGTTAGCTGTGCTTTTTACTGCAAACATGATACACATGTTATAAACTAGAGAGATAAACATTCTAAGAGAAAGTCACTGCTCTGTAGATTTTTACTTTTGAGTAACAATTGCCCACCTGATAAAGAAGGTGACAGGAAGAGTGTATTTATTTTCTTCCAACAGCTAAAAGGTGATCAGACTTCTAAAATTTGTTGAGATTGTCCAGAAAAGTGAGTAAAACACTCATCCATCACCGGGAGCCCCGGACAGGAAATGACAGTGCAGTAAATACCTTCAGCAGCTGCCTTTTAATGTACAAGCTGTTTTCAGTTGGAATTTTCAGCACTCACATAAAACACACTGTCATGAGTGACTGCTTCTGCTCCAAAGTCATCGCTGTTGGGATAATGGAACATCTCTCAGCGAATAACCAAAAAACTTTAAATGTCATGTCAAGTTTGTTGAAGCCATTTCAGGCCACGTTCAAGGTTATGAGAATATTGAGGGTTCTGTGTTTGTTTTTTTTTTTTGAGTTTGAGATCTACGTGAGATTACTCATAAAGTTGTACGATGTGAGAATTAATTAGGAGAAAATCTGTTGCTCTTTGGGAAAGTCAATTGGCTAGAGTCATTTAGCTGTTAGCTATTATACCTCTTCCCTCACAGCCTGGAGAAGTTGGGATTGCTGTCATTTACCAAAGAACATACATGTGTGTATAGTTTACAGGTCTGTATTGATACATGTGTATGCATTTGGCAAATTACGACATTATTTTGATTTGCTAGGAAATTTTGACAATTTGATTTTTAATTTCCTGTTAGTTTTTTCTTCTTTTTATTTTCAAAAGGAAATTAATCTCATTATTATTCAAACTAATGCCTGTCTTAGGTGTAGAAATAATTTGCCCACTGCGTATTTATTGAGCACCTACTTTGCTCCACAGCCATCCTAGGCACCAGTGTTACAAGCAGTGTTTAGAACAATGTCCTTGCTCTCAGCGGAGCTTATGTTCTAGTGAAGACAGAGACAACAGACAAGTAAGCAAGTATACGATCTGTCCCGTGGTCATAGGTTCTGTGAAGGAAAAGACAGAGTGATGAAAAGGTGAGTGCTGTTTTAGATGGATGATCAGAGATGGCCTCTCCCAATAGCACTTGAGCAGAGACCTGAATGAAATGCAGGACCAACCTTGCTAATAACTGAGTGATGGGCACAAAGGAAGCAGGAAGTAAGCATTAATACTAATGAAATAGTTGCCTGTTTATATTTTTTAGCTTATTCTTAACCTCTGTGTGTTTATTTTAAATCTTCCTTACTCTTGAATATTTTTTAGTTTAGTCTGTCAAAAAGGACTTGTTTGTTGAGAATAATTATTTCAGTGTTTCATAACGTGCACAATCCTTGCTTATCACAGTAATAAGTTTAATGTTTCTTTCTTCCTTACTGTAGAAAATCAGAAGTTGCAGTTGACAGAAGGGCCACATTCACACTACAATATCAATTGCAGCTCAACAAGGACTGCAGTCGCCAAGGAGCTTAATTATAATCTAGACACTCACACGTCTACAGGGAGGACCAAGGCAGTTGAGAAGAAGGAGGCCTGTGATGCAGAAAGCAACAGAGAAAAGGAAATGGGACTTATTGGCTCTGTTTCTAAAAACGAACCCATTCCTGAAGTTGAAGCCCTGCTGGCAAGATTACGAGCTTTATAAATTAAACTGGTAAAAAATGATTAAGCCAAATATAAAGCCATGCTGTAAGCTGTAACACTTGAAAAAAGTGCTTTTTATATCAGTGACTTTATATAGTTTTAAATTAGGATATATATTAGAAAAATAAAGCTAAATACATGATTGCAGTGCTTTTCCTATGTACTTGAAGTTTTGGCTTATTCAAGATTGTAATGGGCTTTAAATGCTTTTCTTGTCTCCTGGTGTTCGTGTGTTCTATATTTGGTGGTTGAATTATACATAATGCTTCAGAGAGCAGGTAGGTGGCCAGGTGTTCAACAGTGTGTCCTTAAGAAAATACCATCTTTTCAAGTCACTGTGATTTTTACTTTACTATTTTCAGCATTAGTGAACATCAAATCATCAGCCTCCAGTCTTGCTACTTATCCATGTATAGTCCGTGTATGTTATTTATAAAGGGCCAGGTTCCTCCTTAATTGGGATCTGTATGCTATTAACATAGCACAGAAAACATAAAACTGGATATAATAAAGCTGTGAGGAGATGATTGGTAAGCTCATTATGATCATTGTTGAATTCATGTTAATTAGACCCTGTTGGAGACTATATGGCAACTGAACACATTTCCAAAACTGATGTAATAGGAATAGATGTCCTCTCTTTGCAAACACACATACCTTTGTGTAAATGGATGCCATGTTACAGTGCTGCCGAAACTCTTAGGGGAGAGAGCATTTTTTTTCCCCCTAATAATGATGATTCTGGGATCAAATTGCCATTTTGAAACTTTCCACATTAAGAATTTTTAATTTCTGTGAACAGACTTGAAATTGCAGTTCCTTTGATCTGACAATCAATAACTTTAACAAAAATCTGAGGTGTTTCAAGGAAAGTCTTCCTATGTAAAGGTTGCAATTTTATCCCATTGGGGGCATCATTAATTCTATTAATTCTATATCAAA
>NW_011494904.1:1522915-1528668 GCF_000754665.1 Bison bison bison | reverse complement strand
TTCTATATCAAAGAAAATAAACTTTGTTATTTGCACTAAATAAAAAAAGTTGCACCTTTTTGTTTTGTAATTAGCATATTCTGTGGATTAGGGGGAAAGAGACTGTGCTCTGCGGTCTATCTAAGCATCTCTTTTGCTTTATGACATGCAGTAAGCAAGTGACTGCTCTTTTACCTTCAGTTAAAAAGCAGTTATATGGAACTAGTCTGGCGAGGTCCACTGCTTTTTATTTCCTTGTTTAAGTTGCCACCTCCTTTCAGCTCCAGGTTAATAAAGTTAATTAATTAGAACAATGAACCAGGCCCTGTTTATAGACACTGGGGAACAGAGTGTGATCCATAGTCAAGGTGGGAATAAATTGTTCTCATCTGTGTTGCTGAAATGTGTGTTTTACCCTCCAGTTGCAATACGTATTTTCCTGAGAACACATCTTAAAAATCAGGAAAGATGAAGGATATTTACTCATTTAAGCAGACAGGAGCCCTTAACAGCAAGGAAGGAAGCTAAATGCAGGAATCCTGATTATCTGGTCTTCACATGATTTTGCGAAGACTTGAGATTTTCAGAAACAAAACTAAAATTCAACCTAAAAGTTTGGACACACCAGATGGCAGGTAAGTGTCAATTTAGGACTGGGGAGCAGACACAGGGGAGAGGCCGTCTGGCCAGTAAAGGAGAGTGAAGTTGACACAGTCTCCCAGGGGTGGAGGAAGGCAGGGAAGCCCCGAAACTGAGCAGTCTGCCCCAGGGCATCTGTCTGCAGAGGCTGAAGGACATGCTCAGGCCTGGACAGGAGGCTGCAGCTATGAGGGGAAGCACAGGACAGTTGACAGAGGTAAGAGGCAACCAAGAAACACAGGTTTCTGATGCAAGTGTTTGTTCCAACAATAAGCAAGGAGGTATAATTAGGATTTTTAAAGTCATAATATTCCTTTAGTCAACTGTGGATGAAAACTATAGGGAAGCAGACCTTGAGATACAGTTGTGTTTCTGAGCAAGGAGATTTTGTTTATTTGAATTAGTGAATAAAAAGTCAGTACCTTGACAAGGATGCTCCATCCAAGCTAGTGACACACCCCAAAATAGATTCCCCTCCCCTTTCTCTCAGGTCAAGGAGAGAATTTAGCAAGAACACAGACAACTAAGTGATCATCAAGGGGTCCAAAAGCAAAGACCTGCTTGTGGGAAGCCGTAAGTTTCCCAATAAAATATTTAAAGTAATTTAAAAATAAGAAAAGCAATCTAATCTAACTATATACACATATATATCCTTTTCTTAACATGTATTTGAATAGTTAAAATATGCCAAACATCTAATGTTTATGTTAGCAAGTAAACATTTCAGTAACTTATCTGAAAAAACTTCTACTAAAGCTAAAAAATGCAATTATTTATATTAAGTAAATCTAAAATTCTTAGTTGTTACAATAGTGTTTATTCAAAAACAAGAGTTATTAATGATTTCAAAATGTTAGTTTAGCCACAAATGATTTAGGTTTCTTAGGTTATTCATTCTCATTTTAAAATATCATGATCAGCCACTTCAGTTGAGCCCACCAGGCTCCTCTGTCCATGGGATTGTCCAGGCAAGAACACTGGAGAGAGTTGCCATTTCTTTCTCCAGGGGATCTTCCCCACCCAGGGATCAAACCTGAGTCTTCTGCATCTCCTGCATTGCAGGTGGATTCTTTACTGCTGAGCCACCAGGGAACCCCCTAAAATGTAATTCAGTGTAGATCTGAGTTTACTAGTTAGAAACTAAATCTATAATGTACAAATCTTTCATCTTATTAAACTCTCCTTTATAGATAAGCATCAGTGGATTTTGGTAGTAAGTTTTGTGGCAACCTTTTGTACAGAGTGTAACTTTTGGAAAGTTGTGAGGTGAAGTGAAGTCGCTCAGTCGTGTCCAACTCTTTGCGATCCCATGGACGGAGTAGCCTGACTCCGTCCATGGGATTTTCTAGGCAAGACTACTGGAGTAGGTTGCCATTTCCTTCTCCAGGAATCTTCCCGACCCAGGGATCAAACCCAGGTCTCCCACATTGTAGACAGACGCTTTACTGTCTGTAGGTCTTAATATATAAACGGCTAATGTGAATGAAAATTTTTTAAACTGGCATTCATTGTCTTTTTCTTCATGTTAATTATTAAAAATTTTGAGATCCAGGAATTGTAGCTATCAGTGACCCACTCTTTATTTTTGTCTGGTGAATTGGTCAGTGGTAGCTGTTACACACCCTTGCCAGGCATGACTATTCTTAAAATAGGTTCTAGGGCCAAACTGTTCAATCATTATGCTCAAGAGCTACTGTTTAGCAAAACACGTGGAGCTGCCAAAGAGCCACAGCAACTGGATGACATTTCAGAATTGAATCCAAATCTCCCCATAAAAAGAAAATAATGGAACTTTAAACCATAAAACTTCATTATTCCTAAGTAGGCAATTGCCTTTTAAAGTGGATGTAAGGGAATAGGTTACAGCTAAGGTGGGAATGGAGTTTGAGGTAGAATGAAAGTGAGCCATGCCCCTAATTAGAGTTTGACTGTGAGGGTCTCTTTGCCTGCTACTCACCTTGTTAGATTTTGAGCATCACATTTGGCTTCATACTCTCTTTTCAGCATCTCCAAGACGACAGGAGCTTAAAAGGAATCTTAATTTATTTCCGGAAACTGTAAAATGATATTTTTTCCCCTTTACTATCCCTTTTGAAATTCTAGCCATTGTATAAAAATGCTTTGAAAATTCCAGAAATTGTCTTCTTCCAGTGAATATCATTAACATAAATCCAGGTTCCTACAGATCTATGTTGTTACACATGTTATGCTAATTGATACCTAAATTTTTTAAAGGGATTCTGATGATGAAATTGGAAGCCAAATTATTAGATTATCATTTCAGGACTGCCTATTCATTTTCCTTTACAACAGCCTTTTAACATATTATGCATTATTTAAGGTTCAAAGTGAAAGCATTAGTCTCTCAGTCATATCTGACTCTTTGACACCATGACAGTAGCTCGCCAGGCTCCTCTGTCTATCGGTTCAATTCAGTTCAGTTGCTCAGTCATGTCCAACTCTTTGCAACCCCATGGACTGCAGTACGCCAGGCCTCCTTGTCCATCACCAACTCCTTGAGTTTACTCAGACTCATGTCCATCGAGTTGGTGATGCCATCCAACTATCTCATCCTTCTCCTGCCCTCAATCCTTTCCAACATCAGGGTCATTTCGGTTGAGTCATCTCTTCACATCAGGTGGCCAAAGTATTGGAGTTTCAGCTTCAGCGTCAGTCCTTCCAATGAACATTCAGGACTGATTTCCTTTAGGATGAACTGGTTTGATCTCCTTGCAGTCCAAGGGACTCTCAAGAGTTTTCTCCAACACCACAGCTCAAAAGCATCAATTCTTCAGCACTCAGCTTTCCTTATAGTCCAACTCTCACATCCATACACAACTACTGGAAAAACCATAGCTTTGACTAGACGGACCTTTGTCGGCAAAGTAATGTCTCTCTTTTTAATATGCTATCTAGGTTGGTCATAACTTTTCTTCCAGGGAGCAAGCGTCTTCTACTTTCATGGCTGCAACCACCATCTGCAGTGATCTTGGAGCCCAAAGGAAATAAAGTCAGCCACTGTTTCCACTCTTTCCCCATTTATTTGCCATGAAGTGATGGGACCAGGTGGGTCTGACAGAATGTGGTCCACTGGAGAAGGGAATGGCAAACCACTTCGTATTCTTGCCTTGGGAACCCCATGAACAGCAAGAAAAGGCAAAATAATAGGACACTGAAAGATGAACTCCCCAGGTCAGTAGGTGCCCAATATGCTACTGGTGATGAGTGGAAAAATAACTCCAGAAAGAATGAAGGAATGCAGCCAAAGCAAAAACAACACCCAGTTGCAAATGGGACTGGTGATAGGAGCAAGGTTCGATGCTGTAAAGAGCAATATTGCGTAGGAACCTGGAATGTTAGGTCCATGAATCAAGGCAAATTAGAAGTGGTCAAACAGGAGATGGCAAGAGTGAACATCGACATTCTAGGAATCAGCAAACTAAGATGGACTAGAATGGGTGAATTTAACTCAGATGACCATTATATCTACTACTGCGGGCAGGAATCCCTTAGAAGAAATGGAGGAGCCATCATAGTCAACAAAAGAGTCTGAAATGCAGTACTTGCATGCAATCTCAAAAACGACAGAATGATCTCTGTTCGTTTCCAAGGCAAACCATTCAATATCACAGTAATCCAAGTCTATGCCCCTACCAGTAATGCTGAAAAAGCTGAAGTTGAACATTTCTATGAAGACCTACAAGACCTTCTAGAACTAACACCCAAAAAGATGTCCTTTTCATTATAGGGGACTGGAATGCAAAAGTAGGAAATCAAGAAACACCTGGAGTAACAGGCAAATTTGGCCTCGGAGTACAGAATGAAGCAGGGCAAAGGCTAATAGAATTCTGCCAAGAGAACATACTGGTCATAGCAAACACCCTCTTCCAACAACACCAGAGAAGACTCTACACATGGACATCCCCAGATGGTCAACGCCGAAATCAGATTGCAGCCGAAGATGGAGAAGCTCTATACAGCTCTCTACAGTCAGCAGGAGAAGGCAATGGCAACCCACTCCAGTACTCTTGCCTGGAAAATCCCATGGACGGAAAGGCCTGGTAGGCTGCAGTCCATGGGGTCGCTAGGAGTCGGACACGACTGAGCGACTTCACTTTTACTTTTCACTTTCATGCATTGGAGAAGGAAATGGCAACCCACTCCAGTGTTCTTGCCTGGAGAATCCCAGGGATGGAGAGCCTGGTGGGCTGCCATCTATGGGGTCGCACAGAGTCGGATACTACTGAAGCGACTTAGCAGCAGCAGTAGCATACAGTCAGCAAAAACAAGACTGAGAGCTGACTGTGGCTCAGATCATGAACTCCTTATTGCCAAATTCAGACTGAAATTGAAGAAAGTGGAGAAAACCACTAGACCATTCAGGTATGACCTAAATCAAATCCCTTATGACTATACAGTGGAAGTGAGAAATAGATTTAGGGGACTAGATCTGAAAGACAGAGTACCTGAGGAACTGTGAACGGAGGTTTGTGACATTGTACAGGAGACAGGAATCAAGACCATCCCTAAGGAAAAGAATGCAAAAAAAGAAAAATGGCTGTCTGAGGAGACCTTACAAATAGCTGTGAAAAGAAGGGAAGCAAAAAGCAAAGGAGAAAACGAAAGATATACCCATTTGAATGCAGAGTTCCAAAGAATAGCAAGGAAAGATAAGAAAGCCACCTCAGTGATCAATGCAAAGAAATAGAGGAAAAGAATACAATGGGAAAGATAAGAGAGCTCTTCAAGAAAATTAGAGATACCAAGGGAACATTTCATGCAAAGATGGGCTCAATAAAGGACAGAAATGGTAGGGACCTAACAGAAGCACATGATATTAAGAAGAGGTGGCAAGAATACACAGAAGAACTGTAACAAAAAAGATCTTCACGACCCAGATAATTACGATGGTGTGATCACTGACCTAGAGCCAGACATCCTGGAATGTGAAGTCAAGTGGGCCTTAGGAAGCATCACTGTGAACAAAGCTCGTGGAGGTGATGGAATTCCAGTTGAGCTATTTCAAATCCTGGAAGATGATGCTGAGAAAGTGCTGCACTCAAAAGGCCAGCAAATTTGGAAAACTGAGCAGTGGCCACAGGCCTGGAAAAGGTCAGTTTTCATTCCAATCCCAA
>NW_011494904.1:1522281-1522815 GCF_000754665.1 Bison bison bison | reverse complement strand
CATTTGCACTCATCTCACACACTAGTAAAGTAATGCTCAAAATTCTGCAAGCCAGGCTTCAGCAATACATGAACTATGAACTTCCAGATGTTCAAGCTGGTTTTAGAAAAGGCAGAGGAACAAAAGGTCAAATTGCCAACATCTGCTGGATCATCGAACAAGCGTCAAGGCTGTATATTGTCACCCTGCTTATTTAACTTATATGCAGAGTACATCATGAGAAATGCTGGGCTGGAGGAAGCACAAGCTGGAATCAGGATTGCCGGGAGAAATATCAATAACCTCAGATATGCAGATGACACCACCCTTATGGCAGAAAGCAAAGAAGAACCACAGAGTCTCTTTTTTTTTTTTTTCCACAGAGTCTCTTGATGAAAGTGAAAGAAGAGAGTGAAAAAGTTGGCTTAAAGCTCAACATTCAGAAAACTAAGATCATGGCATCCGGTCCCATCACTTCATGGCAAATAGATGGGGAAATAGTGGAAACAGTGGCTGACTTTATTTTGGGGGGCTCCAGAATCACTGAAGATGGGG
>NW_011494904.1:1521778-1522181 GCF_000754665.1 Bison bison bison | reverse complement strand
ACATGAGAGTTGGACAATAAAGAAAGCTGAGCGACGAATAATTGATTCTTTTTAACTGTGGTGTTGGAGAAGGCTCTTGAGAGTCCCTTGGACTGCAAGGAGATCCAACCAGTCCATCCTAAAGTAGATCAGTACTGGGTGTTCATTGGAAGCACTGATGTTGAAGCTGCAACTCCAGTACTTTGGCCACCTGATGCGAAGAGCTGATCATTGGAAAAGACCCTGATGCTGGGAAAGATTGAGGGCAGGAGGAGAAGGGGACAAGAGAAGATGAGATGGTTGGATGGCATCACTGCCTCAATGAACAAGAGTTTAGGTGGACTCGGGGAGTCGGTATGGACAAGGATCTTGCCTGGCATGCTGCGGTTCATGGGATCACAAAGAGTTGAACTTGACTGAGCAA
>NW_011494904.1:1521291-1521678 GCF_000754665.1 Bison bison bison | reverse complement strand
AGAAGAGAGTGAAAAAGTTGGCTTAAAGCTCAACATTCAGAAAACTAAGATCATGGCATCCGGTCCCATCACTTCATGGCAAATAGATGGGGAAATAGTGGAAACAGTGGCTGACTTTATTTTGGGGGGCTCCAGAATCACTGAAGATGGTGATTGCAGCCGTGAAATTAAAAGACACTTATTCTTTGGAAGGAAAGTTACGAACAACCTAAACAGCATATTAAAAAGCAGAGACATTACTTTGTCAACAAAGGTCCGTTTAGTCAAGGCTATGGTTTTTCCAGTAGTCATGTATGGGTGTGAGAGCTGGACCATAAAGAAAGCTGAGCACTGAAGAACTGATGCTTTTGAACTGTGGTGTTGAAGAAGACTCTTGAGAGTCCCTTG
>NW_011494904.1:1501123-1521191 GCF_000754665.1 Bison bison bison | reverse complement strand
CTTGCCTGGCGTGCTGCGGTTCATGGGATCACAAAGAGTTGAACTTGACTGAGCAACTGAACTGAAGTGAACTGATGGGACCAGATGCCATGATCTTAGTTTCCTGTCCATAGGGATTCTCTAATCAAGAATGCTAGAGTCAGTTGCCATTCCCTTTAATGGGGAATCTTCCCAGGGATTGAACCTGTGTCTCCTACATTGCAGGCAGGTTCTTTACCATCTACCATTGGGGAAGCCCTGTTATGTAAGTCTATTATGTATTTAGTGTTTGTTTTTTTTTAATTGTATATAAAGTTTGAGAGTTTTCATTTTCTCTTGGTATTTTTTATTCCATGTTATGTTTGGATTAAAAACCTATTAATAAAAATTTCTTTTCCCTTGTTTTCTAACTATGGGTTACTAAAAATTTATTTTAAAGTGCATCTCCAATGACAATCTAAATATTTTATATATAGTTTGGGTGTAATTGGTGGTCAAATACAAAGAAGCTATAACAAAATAAACATTGAATCAAGCATCCGGTGAATTACTTCTTGAGAAGGGGACCAGGTTCTCAGGTGAGTGTGTCCAGTTAATTTTCCCTGAAGTGTCTGTTTTCAGGAGCATGGCTGATGCTGACAGAACAGGTCTATGTTTATGTAAAAAAAAAAAAAGTATATTAACCAGAAATGTTTAGTAGCATACATATTTAACAATATATTTAATAATACATATAAAGGAAAGTTATAGATGGTGTAGATACATTAACAATATGTACATTATTATTTACATGCTTTGTCATAATTTCAAAATTTGGTATGTGTAAAGCATTCTCTGTTAAAATATACCAAAATCTGGCAACAAAATTTAGAACTCATAATTAAAGTACCTGACTTCTGAGGGGAGCTCAATTTTAAGGTGAGGCATTCCTTCCCCTTCCCTTCTGTCAGGCACAAATACTTGACCTTTTCCGTACAAAACCAAGCAGGTGCCTAATAAAAGCAAACAAGTGCCTCTCTAGCCTGAAAATAATGGCGTTTTTTGGAGGGCTGCGTCCTGACTCCCTTCCTTTGCTTCATGACCTAACAAGGGCCGTTCTGATGCCTGCGAGAGCACTGACTGACATCCCACGCCTGCAGCCTAGTCTGAGCATGCGAGTCCAATCTGACTGACGATAAATAAAATCTTGTCGTACTCTTATAGGATGTTTGGCAAGGACAAGAATTAAGGCGCTTTTATAAGTCCCCAAGGAATCCGGTGATATTTCTAACGTGATCTCACACATCATTCTGTCCCGCCTGACCTTCCTTGTATCACCCTCCTGAATTATAGCTTGTATCCGTTACCCTCCCCTCCTTCCGCAGCCTCTCCTCCAAATAGAGGAGTGCTGACCTGAAGAAAACAAATCTGGGTTTTTTTCAAGTTTATAAGAAAGTCAGTTAAAGTGTCCTGGAACTCGCTCCATATGTTTCCTGCCGAACATTTACTGCCTCCATTAGATTAAATGTATATCTCACATTATGAAATGAATCCTGAAGATCTCTTAGAGGTTAAAGGACCTCAGAGAGAGGTGTCCAGCTTCGCACCTTAATCACTTCTGGGGTCTCAGGATGTTATGAGAAACATGATGTATTCACCCAGTTCACCAATCTTCCACCCACTTCTTCAATGATTAGTTCCTTTATCCTGACAGTCACTCGGGAGAGTTGCCTCTCAGGCACTTTCTCTGATTCCACTTACAAAGGGAGTTTTTTTGATATGTTCTAATGGCTTTCCTTATGCTCTCCAGAGAAGCTTAACAACTTCTGTCTGATGTGCTGGAGAGCACACTTACGTAAGAACAGGCACACTTCAAGGACACTGTTAAGCATAACGATGTTTGTGGCTCATGGGGACAGCATCCCTGCCCATAGAGACCACAGACCCAGTTCAGGAGGGCGACCATGGTTAGGATGAGTGTTCCCTGGGCCTGACCCAGGCAGAGCATGGGGAAGGTAACGTTTGATGCTAAGTGCTCCTCATAAGTTGAGCTTCTCCATCCTTATGGCTTCTCCTCGTCTATACTTGAACCTCCTTTGAGTTCTTTATGTGGATGACAACAGCATTTGCTCCTTGGAAGAAAAGCTATGCCCAACCTAAACAGTGTATTAAAAAGGAGAGACATCACTGCCAACAAAGGTCCGTCTAAGTCAAGGCTATGGTTTTTCCAGTAGTCATGTATGGGTGTGAGAGCTGGACCATAAAGAAAGCTGAGCACTGAAGAACTGATGCTTTTGAACTGTGGTGTTGAAGAAGACTCTTGAGAGTCCCTTGGACTGCAAGGAGATCCAACCAGTCCATCCTAAAGGAGATCAGTCCTGAGTGTTCATTGGAAGGACTGATGCTAAACCTGAATCTCCAATACTTTGACCACCTCATGTGAAGAGTTAACTCATTGGAAAAGACCCTGATGCTGGGAAAGACTGAGGGCAGGTGGAGAAGGGGACGACAGAGGATGAGATGGTTGGATGGCATCACCGACTCCATGGACATGAATTTGAGCAAGCTCCAGGGGACAGTGAAGGACAGGGAGGCCTGATGTGCTGCATTCTGTGGGGTCACAGAGCGATGGATATGACTTAGCAACTAAACAACAAAGAACAACAGCAGTGTTACCCTTCACTGAGGGCACGTGCATTTTACATATGACCTGTAAGAGTTGAAGGTCTACTAAAGGAGAACTCAGACACGGTGAGGGAGTCCACCCCCACGCACTGAACGGAACCCTGCGTCCCACCCTACCCTTAATTCTTTCCGTCTCACACCGCTGCCATCTTGTCTTCAAGGGAGCCACTTCCCCTTCACTACTGAGGTCAAAGCATGGACAGAAGTCCCTTTCCTCCATCCTCCTGCAAAGATGAGATTTTGAAAACATTTAACAAAGCTCTGAGTAGAAAAGCAGAGGGACAGATAGAAGTAGGAGGAAGTATCAGGACATTCAGGCTAATAAACAAGAGTTCTCATCCTCCATAGCAAGCAGTCCCCCCTTACTTTGAGGAGAAGCTGGGGCCTGCAGTCCTCTAGTAGGAGGGGTCTAGTGACCCATTCCTGAGGTGCCACCCACCCTGTGGCAGCTTCGGGTGTCCTCCAGAATGGCAGCCACTGATTCAGTTCCAGGGTCCCAGCCCACACACTCATCAGGGTTGTCTGGGCACGGTATATGAGGGGTGTTCTTCTTTGCAACCCTGTGAACTATAGCCTGCCAGGTTTCTCTGCCCATGGAATTCCCAAGGCAAGAACACTGGAGTGGGTTGCCATTCCCTTCTCCAGACCTTCCCAACCCAGGGATCAAATCCAAGTCTCCTGTGTTACAGGCAGAATCTTTACTGTCTGAGCCCTTATGGAAACCCATGGGTATTTTAGCCTTGCCTAAAGCTCAGAAATAAGACGCCAGGCCTTGCTTGAACTGTATTGTATCGTGTTGACACTGTACAGACCCCGGGTTTGACATCTTTGTTGATTTGTGTTTGGGGTGGTGTACTGACTGCAGGATGTGGGTGGGTCAGAAGCCTGCACATGTGTGGGGTGTTAGGAGGAGGGCCAAACAGGCCACCAAGGTCAGAGGAGGTTCACTGAGGGTGCAAGCGGGGCGTTCTCCAAGGCAAGGGCTGGAAGCAAGGGCTGGAAGCAATGCAGACGCAGTAACAGTGCGCCTGTGTTCAGAGCACGGGAGGACTCGGGACAGGCTCGCAGCCTGCCGGTCTCTCCACGATTAGTGTGGAAAAAATAGCGAGCTTACCCTGTGTGTCTCCAGAGGACAGTGCTGGTGCCAGCAGCCTAGCTGGAAAAGTATTTCAACCACAGAGCCCCCAGAGATGAGAGGCTGTCCATCACAGTTAGGATGTCATCGAGCCTTAGAATTCAGGCACGACCTTGTGAGGGACTTTGAGTCATCTTCAAACCCCTGTTCCGCACCTGAGGTGAACGGACTTGCCGGCCCCCCACCCCCCACCCCAGGAGACCGTCTCCTGGTCTGTGAGCTCCCGCCCTCCTCACACAGCCGCCCTCACCAAGCCACCAGAGCGAGCGAAGGCTGGCCTCTGACCGGGAGAGAGTAGAGGAGCCTATGACTCAGGGAGAGGGTGGGCATGTACAAGCCCTGCAGGACTTGATTGCTCTCAGAATCTGGGTTCAGTGATTGTATGGAGTCATAAATGGGCCCCCCAGCCTGGGGCTTATCACCTCTGTGCTGTCACACACTCTGCTTATCTCTTTGAGGAACATAGTAACTGTCTTGGTTTATTCATGTACCTGATCCAGGTCTTGCAACTGAAATAAATCTTTCCACCCCTAGAAAGAGTCAGACATGACTGAGCGACTGAACTGAACCCTGGAAAGAAGTAGCGACTGAACTGAACCCTGGAAAGAAGCGGTCTGGAAAGGCAGAGAGCTTAGTGGGAAAGAGCTGCTGAGGACCTTGGCCACGAGGCTGCCTCGTTCTGAGCCACACAGCAGCTCACGCCTGGCACGTGGAAAACACTGATGTGGGCTCCACACTGTCCAGGGGTGCCATGTGTCTTACCTCACTTACGTGTGTAACAGCCTAATGAAGAAGAGTTGTTCTCAGAGCTCGTTTTACCAGTGAACAAGTAGAGAAGGAAGTTAAGGAATTTATCCATGGTCACCAGTCAATACAGACTGAATTCAGAGTTAAAATCTAAGCATTCCAAAACTTCAGACCCTGAAATCTTAAGCCATCCTGTCTCCTTTTGCGATTGTAAAATATCTTTTAGAAAAACACCAGAGGTGAGATTCAAACACCCTGCCTGCTCCTTGTTTTGCAGTTTTATAGTTGCCATTAGAGATGACTCACCACTCAGCTTCATTATTTTGTTTGGAAATGCTACGATTTCCCAGAATCTCCTATACTTATATACCAAAGATGAAAAGAGATAATTTTATAAAATATTTTCTCATTTGAATTCCTGTCATCAATGTGTCTCTTTGAGTACAGTATTGTCAAATAATCACACACATAAATATAAGGCAACTAAGTTTAAACATGAACATCTGTTGCCATTGCTGGTCAAAATGACAGGAACATCAGGTCCTCTGAGGTTGGTCAACTTTGCAGACACCACTCCCACAAGGAATGCTGCTCCTGCACAGATGAACAGCTTGTCAAGCCCTCTGTGTTTTGAAGACTTGTGAGATTTCTGTTCGTATGGTACATACAAAAGATGAGTTCTTCCCAAACCATTAGCCTCTCAGCAAAATAACAATGTACATCATTTTTGGTTTTCCCTTGGCTTCCTTTTTTCTTTCTGAATATGGGGGGAAGTGGAAGTACAATACGTAAGTCATAATTTTGACAAGACATTTTTTTGCCAAAACAATCACTTTTGCTTAAAATAGGCCTTTTAATAACATCTAGAAAATTGAGTACATTTGAGTTTGAGGTTGTTTTAAAGATAAATTCATAATGTGTAAATTTTTTAGAAGGTGGTCCACTCATCAAGATATTTCTCGTATCTTTGATTAGTTCTGAGCAGTGCACTTTGGAATAACATACTTTGAGAGATTTCTGAATTCCATTATTTGAGCAGCAATTTATGTTCCACTCATACAGCAGATAAAGAGATTTATTGTAGATGAACTGAACCAGTATTGTCCTCCCTATATATGCTTTTTTTCTATTCTGTATCTAGCAATACTAACAAATAAATAACTGAATTTTTAAAAGACAATTTAAATGAAAATCAAATTTGCCTGTTATTACTAAAACATATAAGGTTTCTATTTGTCTATCTTTTTTGTCCTCAAATGTAATTCTTCTAAAGTTAAAAGTTACTGACATTATTCTTACACACAAATCTCATGGCTTACAAATCCATTATCTGACTTGCTTATATTTTTTGTCTTTTTTTTTTTACTTGCTTATAGAAAACAAGCTCTATACTTTGTTAACTACCGTATCTCCAGTGTCCTGCATGATACCATAAAGCTCATTAAAATGTACTTCTACTGTGTTGAAAATAATTAATGATTTGTATGTTTATAAAATATCAATTAGTTTCAAGGGCCCATCATAAGCTGTTCAGATATGAATCCTTCTGTAAGTCCACTCAGTCAATAATGCCAGGGACTCTGCTGAGAACTGGGGACATAAGGCTTAAGGAGGAGAACCCCTGCCATTAAGATGTGTATAATTCACCAAGGAAGACGAACAGGATAGATGTGCTTGGGCTAAGAAACAGGCTTTAGGAGAATATAATGGGAGGCTAACTGGGCTAATGGAGGGGTTGGGGAAGCTCTCCTGGGTGGTGACTTCAAGTAGAGAGGATGGCAAACCTCTCCAGAGAGAGAGAGCTCCAGATAGAGGGAACAACATCCACAGAGGTTTTGCAGATTTAAACTGCATGAAATTTTCATTTAGGGGCACAAAATAGGTATGAGGTTGAGTGGAAGCTAATCAAGCCAGCATCCTGCTTCCTCTATAACACACAGACATGTTTTTCTTGAACCGCCGAAATTTTGTTTTAACTTGACAGGAGGTTGAATAAATTTCACTGAGCCACCTACACAAGGAAAACAACTAACTCATGGTATCGAACATCCTTAAGTTTTGTTTCATCTTTATAAAAGCAAAATGTAACCAAATTAGGAAACTTCAAATTTTTATTAATTTTACATGCGTCAAAATTTATATTTAAGGTATTCGAAGGTGAACACCTGTTACTATATTAATTATGGTAAAAAAAAATTAGTCTGCACTAAATTATCTCGGTATTTAAGGCAAGCATATCACCTTCCTACTAATACATTTTCAGTATATGCTTTCGTGTGTTTATTTTAGAAAACAGCCATAGGGTTTAAGATTCAGTATGTCTCTCTAACTTTTAACACTACTGGTACATGCCATTAGATCACCCACACCACTGTGGGACATACATTCTTTAGAAATGATAGGGAGGAAAAAATAAGAGTATGCAGAAATAAGCGTTTTGCTTGCTTTTTCAGAGAACTCTATTTTTTTTTTCCTCCATAGATGCATACTTTTCTAACAAATGCTAACAGTGATGTTTTCTCAAAGACCCATGCAGGCAAGGTTGTATCCACTAGGGAGCTTCCCAAAGACAGTCATTTTCACACAATAGAGCAAAAAATCCATAGATCAGCCAACTAATTTATGCTTCATTAATGTCACATACCCAGAAAGCATGAAACTTCCACATGATCTCAAAGAAGGCAAATAAGCCAAACAGAAGCTACCAAAACAGGCCTGACGTTTTCATCTGAAGAAGCTTCTGTCACGCTGCCTCAGAGAACATGGTGTATGCTGAAAGGGCAGCGCGACCTCGCTGCTGCTACACGCATGTTCCCCTGGCCAGCAGACAACTACAGAGGACACTCAAAGCAAAGTGTCTGGGGGCCCAAGTTGATTAATGTGTAGCTTTATTTCACTTCGGGGTGAAGCACCAGAGGGAAAAAAGACCATAAGCTCGTTTGACAACTGTAAAGGTCACAAAGGTAATGATGGCGGGAAACGTGAGTCTGTCAGGGAGGCGGGGACCCTGCGCTCAGAGCTTGAGGCAGAAGCTGCAGGAGTGAGGTGCCGGCTGACCACCAGCCACGGAGGGTGTGAGACAAATGAAACCTGAACCTCCTAGGACCCCGAGTTCTAGTGTGGGACCCTCTTAACCCCGTCAGTAAAATGAAGAGAGTCGTCTGACGCCAGGATTGCCAGCTCCAAGGGCTTCACCGGGGTCGGCATCGTCTGAGGGCCTGACGGGAAGCTTTTGCTCGCTGGGGTGTGCGTGTCACAGACACTCACCTCAAGTTAGCACACTGCCAGCTACACGAGCAGGTGAGGGGCCAGGCCGCCCCTCCCGTGACGTTCCCCTTCGAGAAAGCCCCGTGTAACTGGATGACTGACCACTTAGGGGACCCTGTCTCTCTCTTCCAGTGCCTCGAAGCTTTCAGTTTGCCAATAGAGTAAAGCCCTTGAACCCCAACTTTGGACCCTAGTAAAGGCTGGTCCCAGGTTGACGCTCCCTCCCTGTCTGGCGACCTCACCCACACTGTGCCCTGTATCCTGCCAGCACCTGTGAGCGATGACGCTTCCTCCTCAGGTCCCCGGATGACCGTTCACCAGACGGCGTCGTGTGAGCCTGAGACCCGCAGGGGCCGCGGGCCACCCCCTGCCCCTGCGATGGGAGGGCGCGTCCCCGGGGGCTCCCCTCAGTCCTACAGACCAGGCAAGTGCCCCGGGCACTCCTCGCTGAGAACACGACTGTCATTAGACTGGGACCAGAGTAAAGGCAGGTGTCTCCTGTGCGTCTGGGCTCACTGGCTGGTGGAAATCAGCCTGTCACAACCCTCGGGGTCTGTGGGAGCTGGAACTGGTGGTGTTGGTAACCCCACCATTCACTATTGCAGAACAAGAATCTGAATTGAACCATGGCCAGCAGAGGGCCAGGACAGGAGCACCTGCCAGTTTGCTCTGTGTTTTCAGACAAGGAAGGACCCTGTTCCTTTATTTCTCCAAGTCTTCAGATAAACAGCCTGTTCTTGAAGATTGTATAAGGACACACAATCCTAACACAACTGTGACTTTAGGACCTCCCTAGACTGAGAGTTCTGGGGGAAATAGGAATAAACGGAATAGTTCCCAACCACTTGTCGGTGACCTGGAGCACTAGCCTCCCCAGCTGGTAACGGAGCATTCCAGCATACACCGAGCCTTGCACTTCCCTAACGCCCTCCCATTTCATTCAGCTAAGGGCTGTGGGGCTGGGAGTGCCAAGAGCATCTTCCTCCAGAGTGGGAAGAGCACAGAAAAGAATCATCTGATCAGTATAATCCCATAAAACTCACATGTCATTATGATAGGGACAAAAAGAAATCAACGTGGAGGAATTCACATCCTTTTTCCTGCCAACCCACATGCTCTTGCTTGGATCCCTCTGTGGAGGTCAGAGTGATGAGTGAGGAGTGGAATATTTGGGGAATTTGTAGAAAAGGGTAGTAGGATTTACACTGAAAAGAACAGAGCAGACAGCAGGAGTGGGTAGAAGACAGTAGAGACGCCCCCGGTGAGACGGTGCTGAGGCCCCGGAGGCGGTTTCCCGTGTGGACCACACAGCCCTGCAGCTCTCCTTCCTGAGGCCTTTTAAAAAACACCCAGATGATTTCTAAGGCAACCGGAGTCAAATTTGTGGGATGTATATAAACGGCTGGGCTGTACTTGGGCAACACCCAGCTATCCAAACAGGAGACAACTCGTGAATGCTTGCAGCCTACTCCAGAACTGCCCGTGTCGTCTGGTTTTTGTTATAACTGTCATTTTAAACCTTTGTTTCCTCTAAACATATGACTTGTTGCTGCTATTTTTGCACTTCCAGAAGTGCAGTTTCAGCTTCCAGCTCACATTTCCATCCGTAATTGTAACAAACCAAACGGTTCTAGTGGAGAATACTTCTCTGCTCCACTTTCGGCATCTGAGATGTACCCCACAGAGCAAGCCTCTGTGTCACACTGAGTGAAGAGAGAACAGTTGTGCACCCAGGAGATCAAATTAACTAATGAGGTAGATTTGACATTCATGGGTGAAACCACACAGTGTTTAAGGATTCGTCTGAAAAGGACTTTACGGAAAGTCGTTAGAAGAAAAAATGTTATTTTTCAGGGTATTATGAACAACTCTTGAGAATTTGCCACTATTTGAGCTAGGGCAAGCGAGACACTGGAGATAAAGAGACCCAGACTTGGGGCTCAAGCCTGTGGCAGTTAATTTCCTGCTCAGCTGACCATCCAAAGAGGGGGCAGAATACCCCACAAACCATTCAGAGCCAGGCTGGGGATGACTGTGCTTCTTAGCACTGGCTTTGGGGTGGCTCTCAGTGGGGAGGAGGGAAAAGGGGGGAGCAGGCAACTTAAAGAAAAAGACCACAGAGGAGGGGGCATGGGGGGTGGATTCTGGCCAGACTTAGGGGGAGCAGGCACCATTTGTCTCTAGTTCCTGGGACAGGAGGTGAATCACCTTGCTGCGAGGAAACTGAGGACTGAACTGCAGCTGCAAACCCGAAGGAGGGGAGGACAGAGGGGAAGTGAACGCTGTCTTCCACAGCCACCTCCGTAATCTTATTTTCTGCCTTTAGGAATATTATTTACTGGAGAAATGTACTTGTATTTAATATTGATCAGCTAGGGCTTCCCTGATTTCAGTAAGCCCAGATTCCTGCATCTTCCCATACATAGAAAAATGCTAAATCCCTTAGCTTGAGATGTCTGCTGCTGCTGCTGCTAAGTCGCTTCAGTCGTGTCTGACTCTGTGCGACCCCATAGACGGCAGCCCTCCAGGCTCTCCCATCCCTGGGATTCTCCAGGCAAGAGTACTGGAGTGGGTTGCCATTGCCTTCTCCATGAAATGTCTAGTTCTCTTTAATTAACAGTAATCTTGGGCTTCCCAGGTGGCTCAGTGGTAAAGAATCTGCCTGCCAATGTAGGAGATGCAGGTTCGATCCCTGAGTCAGGAAAACCCCCTGGAGAAGGAAATGGCAATCCACTCCGCTATTCTTGCCTGGGAAAAAAAACCCATGGACAGAGGAGCCTGGTGGACTACAGTCCACGGGGTCACAAAGAGTCAGACATGACTAAGCACACACACACACACACACGAGTTAATATGTATAAAGAAAGGGGCAAAATCATTGCTCCTGGTCCAAGAAATCAAAACAATGATGGTGCCATTGATAAAAAGTGAAAGAATTGGGAAGTGTGCGAGTGTGGGTGTGCATGTTTGCTTGAGGGGAGGAATGAGAAGTGTGGAAGGTGGAGGAGTTCTGGCAATGAGGGGAAAATAATAAACAGGACAGAGCAGAAGAGGGAAAATAATAGAAATGTTATTTACACGTATTTTTAAAGTTCATGTATTATTATTATTTTCATGTTGGCTGTACCAAGTCTTAGCTGCTGCACGGGCTTTTCTCCTGTTGCAGCAAAAGGGGCTGTTCCCCAGTCGCAGTGAGACCTTCTCCCTGCCATGGCTTCTCTCGTTGCCGAGTACGGGCTTTAGGCCCACAGGTTTCAGCAGCTGCGGCCTGCTGGCTCTGGCACTCGGGCTCAGTAGCTGCGGTGCACAAGCTCACTTGCTCCGTGGCACGTGGGATCTTCTGGACCAGGGATTGAACAGGTGGCCCCTGCATTAACAGGTGGATCATTTACCACTGAGCCACCAGGGAAGCCCCATTTCCATGTATTAATCATTAGAGAAGGGCCCACAATATGAGGGTCTTTTGTTGAAAGATGACACAGTTGTAAAACATTATAAGATGACACATTTGTGATGTGAAAATGATCTCCTGAGGGAAGAGTGATTGCTAAATACTCACTATGGAGGAAAGACAGGGACAACAGCAACACAGATGGGGTTTGCTTGATTGTTCATAAACACAGTCCACCTTAGGAAACTCAGTTAAAACATTAGAAACTGCAAAAAAAAAAAAAAAAAAAGTCTCAGGACAAACCTCTAGGGAATTACAAACACTGGCCTTTGCAAAACACAGAAAATTCTCTTTTAAATGTCCTATAGTCAGAACAGTTTCGTTTTATACATACCTTGGCTTTATGCAAATATTATAAATGCAATTATGAAGAAACTGGCAAATACCTTAAATTTCACTGAAAATCATCACCACTAACATTTTGGGATGAAATGATTTTTCTTACATATTGTTTTCAGACAAAAAAAAAACCTGGTTCCTTGACTTTTCTATCAGATGTTGTGAGCAGAGCCAGTGGAGCCTCTCTCACAGACGCTCTGAGGGCTCCCTCTCAGTCCTCCGTGGGGTCACACAGGTCCCCAGGCTGAAACATGCAGGGTGAACTGGGCGGGGCTCTGGGCTCTTAATCTGCATCTTTTTCATCTGCACCATTGTTCCTGCAGCTCCTGAAAGTGTTGCTGAGAAGCAGTCTACACACGCCTCCCCCAAGTCCTGCTCTAGACAGTTGAGGAGTCCTTGCAAGTCCATCCTGCTGGTGACTCCACTGAACCCAGACTAGTAGCCACGCTTGGAGTCCAATCTCCATGAGTTTCCTGAATTTTGTGTGCACCAGCTGGAGATCAGAGTCTCCATGATAGATGACAAGGTACCTAAGGCAAGGTCTGGGAGGGTCCCAAGCACAGGACCTTCTCTCGCCCTGGAGTTGGGGTATCTTCCCAGGGTGAATGAGTTCAGCAACCTGGAAAACTCCCCAAACTCCAGACTACTGGGATCCGGCCTCTCTCCCTTCTCTGAAGAAAGTAGGGTAAGGCTGCAAATTCCACGCTTCTCTTCATGGCTCGGTCTTTATGGTAAACAGCCTCCATCCAAGAACACACATGGAGTCACCTCATTAGAACAAAACATACCAAGTGCTTTTGTCACTTAAGAATTTACAAGGGTTTCCAAGCCTTGTATCAGGGATGGGGTCAAAGACTAAACGTTAGAACAAGGGATGTTCTTTGTGGTCTTATCACCCAGAAAATCACAAGGCTCTGTGCCAGGCACCACGTGCAGATAACGTGCTCATGCTAAGTCCCTTCACTCGTGTCCAACTCTGTGCGACTCTATGGACTCTAGCCTGCCAGGCTCCTCTGTCCATGGGATTCTCCAGGCAAGAATACTGGAGGGGGTTGCCATTTCCTCCTCTAGGGGATCTTCCCAACCCAGGGACCAAACCGGTGTCTCTTACATATCCTGCAGTGGCAGGCTGGTTCTTTACCACTAGCGCCACATAGGATTGTGTGTGTTTATATATATATATACACACACACATATCTATATTCTAGTATTTCACTCTTCTTCCAAATAATACAACTCCTTAAGTACTTTAACATCTGCTAAACTCTTCAAAAGTACATGTAATCTTTCTTTAATTTCATAAATTAATGTTTCACATAATTTTTAAATTTATCTTATATTTACCAGTGTCATTTCTGTTTTATTTCAAACTCATCTGGAATCATTTTGCATGTGCCTGCAGAATTTCATTCAGTGAGAAGTAAGTAGTAAAATAAGTAGTTTTATCAGTAGTAAACTCAGTTTTTGAGAAGTTCTCTTTATACTGTTCTCATTCCTGAAAGATTTTACATTTGTATAGTTTCTTTTAGTACAATGATGATATTATTCCACAAATTGCATTGTTGCTATTGAGGGTTGTCAGTCTAACTGCTGTTCTTTAGAGCTAATCTTTTAGAGCTAAATTTTTTAGATCTAATGCTTTTCTTGCTGAATACTTTTTAGATTTGTCTTTGAGGTTAGGCAATTTCACTATGACTTATACAGGTGTGGCTTTGTTTTTATTTAGTCTCCCCAAGATTCATTTAATTTCCTGAATATGAGTTTTGCTGTCACTCCACAATTCTAAAAATTTATGGCTGTTTTCTCACTGAGTATTGTTTCTCTTCTATCTATCATCTTTGGGAACTCTTATTAGATATATCCCATAGACTGCAGGCCGCCAGGCTCCTCTCTCCATGGGATTCTGCAGGCAAGAGTACTGGAGTGAGTTGCCATTTCCTTCTCCAGGGGATTTTCCTGACCCAGGAATCGAACCCAGGTCTCCTGCATTGCAGGCAGACTCTTTACTGAGCTACAAGGGAAGCCCAGATATGTCCAAGATGTTGTCAGTTTTCTTTGTCTCTTAACTGTGCTTTGTATAATTTCTTCCAGTCTGTCTTCCAGAAAAGTAATTTCTCTCCAGCTGTGTCTAATCTTCTGTTTAATCCATCCACTGTTTTTAACATGTACTGTTACATGGTTCATTGTATAAAGCTGTTCACTTCTTTTTCAGGTCTGCTTTGTTGCATCTAGTAGCCTCTTATTCCTTCCTCATATTTTCAGGCTTCTCCTTTATTTATCTACACATATTAAACACAGTATTTTAGAGTTAGCATCTGATCATTCTTATGTCAAAACATCTTGCCAGTTTGTATCTGCTGGCTCTTCCTTTTGGTGTTTTATTTCCTTTATTTTTGAATGTGAGCTTATTTTCTTTGGAATCTTCTCTCTAGAGTTCTTTGAGGTTTAGGCTGAATTTTTATGCCTACAGAGAGGATCTGTACTTGCTTCTGCCAGTTGCCTGAGGCTACTGCCAGCTGGAAGTGTTTTCGGACTAACTGCACCAGATAATGAGAATTCTGACTGCAGAACCCTAGGAGGTCTGGCCAATCCTCGGGGTAGGATTTTTCCATTCATTGGAAATAGATTTGTCCATGCAGTGCCAAGGCAGTGACAGGCAAGTTTCTTTGCTCTCTCCTGGCACACAACAGGCCTTAGTTCTCATTCACTTTTACAATAAAGGTATAGTGGTCCCAGGCAGGGCCTTGAGTTACCTTGTCCCCTTCTCATGGTACAAGCAACAAAAAAAGACATCTGGGTCACTAAGGTTGGCAGACACCTTCAGAGCGAAAACTGTTTCAGCCCTCAAGTATCTCACAGGGTTCTACAATTCCACTTTTGACCTCTGCAAACTACTATGCTTTTCCCAGCTCAGTAATACATTTTAAAGAGCTTAAAAACTGTTAATTTTTTTCAGGGGAAAACAATTTCAGGCTTTGTATTCTACAATAGTGCCATAAGTTCTGTCAATATTTTTTCTTTGTGTATGTCCTATTAGTTTTTTTTAAGTATACAGAATTTTGTATTTTACATAACAAGACTGAAAACTATTATTTCATATTTTCTTGACATAATTAGAAACACCTATTCACATTTGCTTCAAGATTATAAATGTGTGTTCTTCTAGTATTTTTATTGGTTGTTTTTTCTCATTAAAATGATTGATTCCTTTTCAATTAGTTGTGATATAAGAAATGAAGTTGGGAATCCAGCTTTTTATTTTTTACAAATGGTGGCCAGTTGCCCTAAGACCTTTTATTAAGGAATCATTATTTTCCTTAAGGATTGGAAATACTTCCATTTTCATAAAATATATTCCTGAATATTAATAGTATTCCTGTATTTTCTTGTGTGAATTTCTAGGCTCTATTTTCTTTAACTCATCTGTCTTCTTGCGCAAGAGTTAATTTGTTTCAATTAATGAAGTTTTAAAATCAACTGAAGTGTCAGCTAAATTGAGACATCACTCATCACTTTTGCTTTTTAAATATTTTTTCAGAAAATTTTTAACCATGTTCTTGAATATTTTTTCTTCCAGATGAAGTTAAGAATTAGTCTATCAAGTTTCTATTAAGTTATTCTATCAAGTTTCCTGATAGTCTTGTTAAAGTTGTGACTAGGAAATATGCAGTTATTTCCATACTTCCCTTTACATATTTTACAATGAGTATCATTAAAATATTGCTGTGGTTTCCTTCAGGGAGCAATCACGAAAGTAATCGTGTCTTTAAAGGGCTTCACGGAAGAGAAGTTAGTGAAGGGACTGCTTCCAGAGGCGTGGGCAGGTACGAAGAAGCCAGCAGGGGATGGGGCAGGAGCCCCAGCCCCCGCGAGGAAGGGGCCTGTACCCTGCTCCCTCTTCCCTCCTCTGTTTCCTGCTGTGCCTTCCATCGGACAGGCCAGAGAAGGCAATGGCACCCCACTCCAGTACTCTTGCCTGGAAAATCCCATGGACGGAGGAGCCTGGTGGGCTGCAGTCCATGGGGTCGCTGAGTCAGACACGACTGAGCGACTTCACTTTCACTTTTCCCTTTCCACTTTCATGCATTGGAGAAGGAAATGGCAACCCACTCCAGTGTTCTTGCCTGGAGGATCCCAGGGACAGAGGAGCCTGGTGGGCTGCCGTCTATGGGGTCGCACAGAGTCGGACATGACTGAAGCGACTTAGCAGCAGTAATCAGAAGCCAGAGAAAGAGGAGCTTCGGGGAAAGCTTCTCCTGCAGCACAGAGGCTGTGGGAAAATGGATGCATAGGGGCAAAGGTGAAAGACAGCACAGCTCAATTTATGGCCTGGTAGCTTTTACACTTGCAGCACTGTAGTGTTGTTAAAATTTGAAAGATATTCACGGAGAGACTCCGTGGAAAGTCATTCTAGAGAAGTGCCTGACTCGTTATTCTGTAGCCAGGTGACACTGTGAAAATTCCATGCACTGTTACCTGAATTGGTAACAGTTGTTTTTCACTTGCAGCACAGCTCGTTCCGGCGGCCAGCCTCTCCTGTCAGGTGGTGGAGTGAGAATTTTCTGGTGACGGAGAGCAGCAGTGAGCACAGAGCGCTGTCTCCATCTGTTCCCTCTGCAGACACGGAACCTCACATCTCATCTAGTACAGGACAGGCTCTCATCAGCTTCGACTTCGAAAAACGATTTCTACTTCTTGATTGTAAAAGCCCCGGAAATGCCACCGAAGATGTTTATTTTTCTCCCCCCAAAAATGCAGAATGGTACATTTTTCACAAAGAGAATCCAGAGAAACTAAGAAACAATAGTGTACATCCAAGAGTACCTGGAAAGTGTGCAGGGATCAGCAGGTGAGGATAAATTGGGGCCTTTCTAGGAAAGGTTATTTGAGATCATTGCTCTCCTACCACTAATTTCTCTGCTGCCTAACCACACGAATCTGCGGTCAAATGCCTTTCACTTAGTGGGAAGTGAAAAACCCAGTGAAATCAGCCTTTGTCAGCCCTCTGCCAGCGGACATTGTCCCTCCTGATTTTACCTTCAGCCAAGTCTTTGTTGTAAGAACAGACACGGCGCTCCTCCTGGGAATGCACGGCAGCCAGAGTGTGCGGAGCGGACAGGCTTCCACTGAGGGACAGACGGGAGCGGCGGTGAACGCTCAGCTCTCGCATTAGTGCCAGTCATCTCCCCCGTTATGTGCCAACAGGGTGGTGTTAACCATGAGTCATTGTTTTCCATGGAAACACTTCCTTCAGTCCTGATGATGTGCTTTGGCATCAGAGCATCGGAGCAAACGCAGAGAACGCCCCTGTGCTGCCCCCGCAGCCCTGATAAATCACCCATCAATGCAGTCTCAGAGAGAGACTCTAGCAAATGAACAGATTATTGGATGTTTTCAGGTCATTTGCAGTATGCGATGCTGCCTAGGATAAAGAAAGCAAATAGGTCTGTCGCTTTTCTGTGTCACGTTCTTTGCCATGCACGTTCTAGAATGGATTAGGGCAGGGCCAACCTTAAGGCCAGGCTCACACCGCTAATTTTTGTGCATCATTTCTGGTTAATGCACCATGTTGTGAATATAGTTTTAAAAATAATTCCAGAGACAGGTTTGCTTTTTGTTCGCTTCTGGAGGCAGATTTGTTGGGGCCTGATTTTGCCTTTCCTGTGAACCCTCCCCGCCAGCCTCCTGGGCCTCTGCAGCAGGATCACCTCCCAACGCCTTCCTCCTCCTCAGGGAAGGGCGTGGCCAGTGTGTCGGGGGCATCACGCCCTCCCTCCCTGTAGGGTCTCAGCCACAGCTCAGACCCCTCGCTTGAACGCTAAACTTTCTCTGTCTGCTGGATCCCCCACTGATGTGCTCTCACACCTTAGACTGCACACGTAGGGACCCAGCTGGCCACTTCCTTGCACCATTTTCTAACCCAGGATAAAGACATCAAACTCAGTGTCTCAGTTTCCCTTATCACCTCATGTTCAATCTTTTTAGGTAAGACTCTTACCTTCTCTTGCCGAGATTGTTGTTATTACAATAGACACCCAACTACCTCTCTCTGTGTCTCTAATCTCTCTGGTTCAGTTCATTGGAGGATGCTGCCAGATTAATCATATTGAAAAATCACTCTAGTCACGTACCTTTGTTTTAATCCAAAAGCTTGCTATGGCTCTGTGGGCCGTATGTGGGCCTATTACCTGTCTAGTAACTCACTGAATCACAGTTTAGGCTTTGGGCTGCTGCACCACCTCAACAGAAAGTTAGCCCTCTCATTACTCCCTGGCCCAGCAGGCTGCAACCCATTAGCCAAATTCCGTCCATCACCTGTTTTGTAAACGAAGCTGTATTAGAACACAAGCATACCCACCTGTTCACACGCCATCCGTGTCACTTTTCACACTGTGGTGGCGGAGTTGAATTGTTGCCACAGAGACACCTCAGCTCACAAAGCTTAACATCCTTGCCTTTTGGCCACTTAGGAAATTTGGCTGATTCCTGTCGTAGACATATCCTTATATTAAAACCAAACTTTGTAATTTGCCACTTTCCAAACACTAAGCCCTGTACTTCCCACTTATATATTCCTCGCTCTCCTGGAAGGTTTTTCCTGCCCCAATACTACCATCCCTTCAAAATTTTCCTCAAATGTCACCAATGGAATAAACCTTTTATCCAGTTGCTCTTGAATCGCTTGACCATTGAATCACTTGTTTGGCAAATGTCTTTACTGAGCATCTATCATCCAGGTTCTGTGATAGGCCATGTGGGCCTTGGGGAAATAAAGGCCCTGATAAACTCACTACCGAATAGAAGAATCACATCGAACAACCACACATCTAGGCATGTGATGGCATATTCATAAGTGGTATAAAGAAACATTAAGGTGCTAGAAGAGAATATGACAGGAAACCCAACTTCAATGAAAGAATCAAGAGAGGCTGAGAACTAAATGGTGAAAAAACAGGGGTTAAAAGGGTTCCAGGCTCCAGGAGTCCCGGGGAGGTGACCCTGGGGCAGAACAGAGCTTGACAAGGTTGAGGGACTGATGCAGACTCAAGTGACTGGTGCCTTCTCAGAGAGCAAGGGAGAATGTGCAGACTGCAGGGCTGAGAGGCAGGCAGAGCCCAGTCTGGAGGAGCTTTGGAGACCATAGGAGTTTGATGTTTTTTTCCATGAAAAATTACTTGTATAGTTTTGAGCCTGAGAGAATATGCTCTGATTAAAACAGAACAAAACAAACAAACAAAAAAGCCTTGTTTTGGCTTCTGTGTGGAGAATAGTTTGGAGAGGATGGAAATGTACCCTCTCTGTCCTCTAACTCCTAGCACACTTTGTTAACTCTCCTTTATGACCTCCATCACCCTTCCCCTTGTCTAGTCATTGCTTCTGTGAGACCTCTAGATGCTCACATTCTGCAGATCCTGGATTCTTTCATCCACCTTTGAATCTTCTGTACCATCCACCACTGTGCAATGCATAGACACATAATAACTGATGAATTAAGTTGAATTAGTTATCCAGATTGCCCTGAAGTTACAAACTTCCATATTTCTCTGACCCAACATTTCTAGGCTCAGCTTTATTCATTCAATCTTCCCTGGTGGCTCAGAGGTTAAAGCATCTGCCTCCAATGCGGGAGACCTGGGCTCAATCCCTGGGTTGGGAAGATCCCCTAGAGAAGGAAATGGCAACCCACTCCAGTATTCTTGCCTGGAGAATCCCATGGATGGAGGAGGCTGGTAGGCTACAGTCCACAGGGTCCCAAAGAGTCAGACATGACTGAGTGACTTCATTTTCACTTTATATATTAATCTCGTTGGAAAGGAACTGAATTTCCCTTGGGTATCTCCAGAAGCAGGACAAGAGGAGGGAGTTATATAGAGCAGATTTGGGCACGGTATTGGCATGTTACAAGGGCTATCTTGTAATAGATAGCCCATAAAGGGCTATCTTTATGAGGTTAGCAAGGATGGAATCAGCTCCCTTGTGATGAAAGGAATGGCTAATCATTCCTGGTTTGTGCCATGATGGGCAAAGACACTGTGGATGATGTCATGGGTTGAATGGCGGCTCCCAGGAGATCTGTCCACATCCTAATATCAAGAACCTATGGGAAACAACATCTTACTTGGAAAAGGGTCTCTGCAGATATAAACAAATTGAGATCATCCTGGATTATCTAGGTGTGCCTTAAAGCCAATGAGAACTGTCCTTGTATAATACAAAAAGTTCAGTTCAGGTCAGTTCAGTTGCTCAGTTGCAACCCCATGGACTGCAGCACGCCAGGCTTCCCTGTCCAACACTCCCAGAGTTTGCTCAAACTCAAGACCATTGAGTCGGCGATGCCATCCAACTGTCTCATCCTCTGTCATCTCCTTCTCTTCCTGCCTTCAATCTTTCCCAGCATCAGGGTCTTTTCCAGTGAGTCAGTTCTTCGCATCAGGTGTCCAAAGTATTGGAGTTTCAGCTTCGACATCGAAAAGTAAGAAGATGAA
>NW_011494904.1:1439018-1501023 GCF_000754665.1 Bison bison bison | reverse complement strand
GAGATGGAGGCCAAGACTGGAGTGACGCTGTCACAAAGCAAGGAGTGTCTGAAGCCATCAGACACTGGAGGAGGCAGAACAGATCCTCCCACAGAGCCTCTGGAGGCAGTGTGGCCCAGCTGACATCTTTATTTCAAACTTCTGTCTCCAGAACTGAGAGAATGAATTTCTGTGGTCTTAAGTTCCTGGAAATTTGTTACAGCAGCAATAGGAAACTAATACTGATGGGGTTCCCCTATGGTGAAATCTATTTCCCTAGGTCCATGGTTTTCAAGCAACTTTTTCAAGGTTTAGATCCTTCAGTTCAGCTGGGGCATTACTGGGAAAGCAAGTAAGTGGTAAACATATAGAAATTCCCCTGCTGTAACTGAAGAAAATGGCCAGAGTCCTGCCTGCTTGCCATTCCTCCACTCTCCAGAGGTCTGTCAGCAGCTAGATGATTTGCAAGGCCCTGTGCAACTCAGTAGGCTGATATTTTAGATGACGAAGGAAGACAGAAGTCTAGGAAACATGGGTGAGTTAGGTTGGGGATGCCCAGAAGCCAACCTTGAGGTTATTGGGGAGGTTATTCCAGGGGCCCCCCCAACAAGGAGTGGGGAAAGGAGATGGGAAACTGAAGGGTACGTTAGAGGGCAGGTCACTTCTGTTGGCAGCTGGGTTGTATCCTGTAAGCGCTTCTGGAAGGTGGTACATTCTCCCTGAGAGGCTCCAAAGGTGGAACTCTGATCCGCTCCACTCAGTTCGCAGCTGGTTAGGCCTATGCCAGGGATGGTCACTCCCCAACACCTCTGACCCATTCCCTTCTCCTGCTGAGCATGCATGTGGCCAGCAGGAACTCTTGGACAGAGCCCCAGCGCTGGCGTCATGGAGCCACTGGCACAGACTGGGATGGTGCAAATGAGAGGAGACGGCAGGCTCGGCCGGCAGGGCTGGGAGACAGTCCGCTCCAGCAGGGAACCAGCGAACAACCTGCTCATCTCCCTGTGGATAATCCTAATCCTGGGATGGACTGTGCTCCAAAATTAGCTTCTGAAAAGAACCTAAGAGTGGATAAACGTAGATGTAAAACTCATTCACTTTGCTGCATACTTGAAACCAACACATCGTAAATCAACTATACTCCAATAAAAATTAAAAAAATAAAATAAAATGTGCTCTTGTGCAGCTAGTCAATCAACTCTTTGTATAAATAACTCACAGAACAATTGAGCATTTGCAACCTAGATAGTGGCACATAGAGCATGTGGGCAAAGGAAGAAGAGGAATAGAAAGTGTCAATTGTCCAAATGAATTGACTCTCTGTCTTAAATAAGTTCTCAGAAAGAAGGCCTAGGGACAACGTCCTGATATTTTTATTAAAGGGTGTTGAGGATTAAACGTCCTTAAACTAACAAGATTCGGCAGGTGTACCAGGTTTGTTGGTGGAACACCAAAGAAAGACACAAATAGCAAATGATGCTGAGTACATCACTATTTGTGGTTGGCAGAGTCACAGGATATCAGAGGGAGCAATTGCTGTTGCTATTGTTCACTTACCAAGTCGTGTCCAACTCTTTGCCACCCCATGGACTGCAGCACTCCAGGCTTCCCTGTCCCTCACCATCTCCCAGAGTTTGCTCAAACTCATGTCCATTGTGGAAAAAGCAGCAGCAACACACTCCAGTACTCTTGCCTGGAAAATCCCGTGGATGGAGGAGCCTGGTAAGCTGCAGTCCATGGGGTCGTGAAGAGTTG
The DNA here is from genome assembly GCF_000754665.1 of Bison bison bison. Classification (NCBI taxonomy): domain Eukaryota; kingdom Metazoa; phylum Chordata; class Mammalia; order Artiodactyla; family Bovidae; genus Bison; species Bison bison. The sequence continues at coordinate 1,499,289 of NW_011494904.1, read as the reverse complement.
GAGACGACTAGCGACTTCATTTTCACTTTTCACTTGCATGCATTGGAAAAGGAAATGGCAACCCACTCCAGTGTTCTTGCCTGGAGAATCCCAGGGATGGGGGAGCCTGGTGGCCTGCCATCTATGGGGTCACACAGAGTTGGACACGACTGAAGCGACTTAGCAGCAGCAGCAGCAGCATGTCCATTGTGTTGTTGATGCCATCCAACCATCTCATCCTCTGTTGTCCCCTTCTCCTCCTGACCTCAATCTTTCCCAGCATCAGGGTCATTTCCGATGAGTCAGCTCTTCACATCAGGTGGCCAAAGTATTAGAGCTTTAGCTTCTGCATCAGTCCTTCCAATGAATATTCAGAGTTGATGTCTTTTAAGATTGACTGTTTGGATCTCCTTGCTGTCCAAGGGACCCTCAAGAGTCTTCTCCAACACCGCAGTTCACAAGCATCAATTCTTTGGTGCTCAGCGTTTTTTATGGTCCAACTCTCACATCCATACATGACTACTGGAAAGACCGTAGCTTTGACTATACAGAACTTCGTTAGCAGTGAAGGAGCTGTGTGGTGGTTCAAAGCAGGTAGGAAAGTCCTGTCAGCCCTGAATGGAATCCAAGCTCCACCACTCACTAGTAGTTTGACCTAAGTGGACAACTTTTCCTCTTGTGTAACAACAGTGTTAGTCTAGTTCTAGTGAGGCTGAAGGAGTGACATGATGAGATGCATGCCTGCACATGGCTTAAGGGCTTCCCTCATAACTCAGCTGGTAAAGAATCTGCCTGCAATTCAAAAGACCTGGGTTCCATCCCTGGGTTGGGGAGATCCCTGGAGGAGGGCATGGCAACCCACTCCAGTATTCTTGCCTGGAGAATCCCATGGACAGAGGAGCCTGGTGGGCTATAGTCCATGGGGTCACAAAGAGTCGGACATGACTGAGTGACTAAGTCCAGCACCACAGGGCTTAAAACGTCATTTACTCAGTCTGTTGTTCGTAAGATGCTCAAGCCTTTGTTTCTGTCTCTCAGGGACACATGGCCATGGGAATGAGCAGGAAGAAGGGGATTTGGACCCTCCCACTTCTTCAAGGGCACAGGGCAGAGCTAGAGATTTTAAGTCACTGTAGTGTTCTCTCGAGATGCTCAAGACTGGGGATCTTGAGAGTTAGTTGACAGCATGCCAAGCTGTCATGAGCCAGGCTGAAATCTAAGTCTGCAGAAAAAGAGGAGTGACCTCTGTGCCCGGAGCTTCCTGACCGCCCGTGACTCCCTGAAAGTGCTGTCTCCTGGTCTTCGGGAAACCAGTGCTCCCGGCTAGAGGGCTGCCGTGGGAGCATCCAGCCCCGCCGGTCCTGCTCCAGCTCTCCAGACCCTGTCCTCACCAGCTTTTCCTCAAGCATCCACATTCCCACTCACTTTGCAAAATGCCCCTGCTCTGAACCCTTTCACCCCAAGCTACTGACTGTTCATGAATATTTTGAGCAGATATAGTGGAATTAACAAAAATATCTATTTCTAGGACTTTTTCCTTGAGGAACCTGAAGATAAAATTTGAGCGATGCCGAAGTCCTCCTGGAGCTGCGTCTGTACCTGCAGAAAGGCAGATTAGCGAGAGGACTGTCTTCTGACGAACGGCGTGAGTCATCTTCAGGCTAAGAGCCTGGAGTTTCGATGCCAGCTGTGCTGCCAACCCACCGGCAGGCCCAGGCAAACTGCCGACACTCGCTGTGCCTCAGTTTTCCCATATGCAAAGAGGAGATAAAAATATACCTCCCCAGTGGGGATGTTCTGAGGATTAACGGAACAGTATCAGGAAAGCACTTTGTGGTGTTTTATACGCCAAAAGGTATTACCATTATAAAAATGCACAATGTGAGACTCTATTTTTTACTTTGTGACTTTGATGGCATGAACAAACTTCACCCTCCAGCTTTTTAATATGATTATAAGCCCTTTACAAGAATACAGCTTTCACACTGCACAGCAGGATACATAATATTTCTTATAAATTTAATTTAGAAAACGGCAGGAAAATAATGTTGAGGATTTTCCCTAACCCTACTAAAGCAAGGCAATTCCATTAATACTGCCACTCCGTCTCTAACTCCACACATGGCGCTTTAAGATGACAGTCTTCTAAGATCCCTGCCATTCTTTGGAACAATAAAGGTAAACTTGAGATATGGGACACGTTTTGTCTCTGAATTTGTTTTCCTAAAGCTGAGCAGTTGGATAGCTAACAACACCCTTCGCGTTTAGCTCTTCTTTTGAAGTAGCAGGCTGAAAAGTTCTAAGGTAAGTTTCACATTGACTTCCAATAATGGATGCTCTTCCCTTAGCTGCCCACGCAGGGCTTCTGAATGCCTGCAGCCACGGAGGAGCTGGTTTACACACCACATGCCAAAAGAGAGAGTGGGATTGGGAAGCTTTTAGCTTTTGGTTAAAGATGAGCAGGTGCTTGCCTCAGAGACTGAAAAATGATTCACTGCTTTGGACAAATTATCCCTGGTGAGAGGGCATCTGGATCTCCCTCTTGGGAGGGATGTGCACTAGTCTTCTGTGGCTGCTGTAACAGGTGGTCACAAACTGAGCAGCTGAAAACAACACATGTGTACTATTTTACACGTTCTATGGGTTTTAAGTTCAGTGTGGGTCTCATGGGTCACAGTCAAGGCATCCACAGGACTGTGTTCCTTCTTGTGGCTCCAGGGGAGAATCCAGTGCAGACTCCTCCTGCCTCTGTGGTCTCCTCCTTCCATCTGCAAAAGCAGCCGTAGGAATAAAGTCAGTCTTTTTTGTTGTTGTTGGCCGTGCTGGGTTTTCGTTGGTGTGTGAGCTTTTCTCTGCTTGCAGTGTGTGGGCTTCTCACCAAGGGGGCTTTTCTTGCCGCTGAGCACGGTCTCTAGGCGTCCAGGCTTCAGAAGCTGTGGCTCGCGGCTCAGTAGTTGTGGTCGGGCTCTAGAGCACAGGCTCAATAGTTGTGGCCCACGGGCTTACTTGCTCCTTGCGATGGGGCATCTTCCTGGTCCAGGGATTGAACCTGTGTCTCCTGCATTGGTGGGCAGATTCTTCACCACTGAGCCACCAGGGAAGCCCTTCTGCAGTCATCACTCTGACCTCCTCTTCTGTGTCCCTCTTCTAATTCTGAAGACTTTTATGACTGCGTTTGGCTACCCAGATACTCCAGAATAATCTTGCCCATCTCCCAGTCAGCTGATTGGGACCCTAACTTTCCATCTGTAACTTTAATTCTCCTTTACCATGTGATTTAACATATTCAAAGTTTCCGGGGAATAGGACATGGATGCATTGAGTGGTAGGAGCCTTCTTCTGCCTACCACAGGATCCAAGTATCTTCCCAGCTGTTGTAACAATGGGTGGGCCTCACAGACTCCAGGGATGGCGCCCTGGCATGCTGTTCCTGGGGTCAGAAGGGGTGTGGGACCACTGAGCTTCCTCCCTGCTCGAGGGTCTCCTTCCATGAGCAAGGCCATCTTTCTTTTCAGGCCTTGTTCCCCAAGTCCAAGTGTCACTCTGTCCATTGGTGAGCAGTTCATCAAGTCCAGGTCAGGGCCGACACAGGCCTCTCATGGAGACAATTGTTATCATCTTACGAGTGATCTGCATACATTTTGAACATTCTCAACACTGACCGCTAAACTCAGTCCTCATTATAAACTCTGTCCTCCATTTGTTGAAACACCAACTGGTTTATGTTTTCGTGTCCCCGACTGAAGCCAAATCCGGCCGTGGTTGAACTCACCGGGACACTCACTATGCATAGGTACCCAGCACCCTCGTCTCTCTTGAGACATGCAAAATGCCTTCTTGGTGCCCATTATCATCCATATCCCCTTATTTTTGGTGGAATTTGTCCGAGGGCAGACTCCTGGGTTAGAAGCAATTGATTAATTACTCAGGAATTTCTTATCCTTGGAAAGCAACCCTGAGGAGCAAAGGAAAGGAGTCAGGGAGGTTCCCACACCCTAACACTCCACAAGAAGAGGCGTTTGGTCTCCAGGGCCCTCAAATCCTTCCATAGACAGCATCTGTTTCAGCCACAGCTCGTCCCATGTGGAGGCAAACGCAGCCCAAGCATCCCTTCTGGAGATTCTACAGTATTCAAGGAGGGGAGTGAGGTAGACTGACTGGCAACCAGAGATTAACTGGGTCTGTGTGGGTAAGTGGTTGATGGAACAAGGTCAACTTCTGCTCTGCGTCCGCTTGAAAGAGGATGTGGGGATTGGAGTCAGGAGGCTGTGAAGGGCGGCCTCGGGGTCAGAATGACAGCAGCTCGGGGAAGGCCCTGGGCTGTGAAGTAAGCCAATCACAAGTGTAAATGAGCTGGGGCGCTGATGGTGTGTGGCAGAGACCTTCGTGCTTTTAGACTGACATTCAAATGACTCAAGTATCACTCGCCTCGGCAGCCTGATCTGCACTAAGGGAGACTGAACTCAGATCATCAACCAAGTTTATCGTTTACTAAACAGAGTGTTAAAAGGTTTCTGGGCCCCTGAGGTTTGAAGCCTCTGTGATAATGCCGCAATAAGGTATAGTTAAAGCAACTCATGGGTGGGCCCGTTTAAAATATTTATCTCTAAATGAGCCTATTAAATTTCTAAAAATGTTAAATCTATAACATACAGACCTTTCCCCCAAAGACAGATGAAAAGAAAAACACATCAAATGCCTCGGCGGGCATCACTCCTGACCCATTTGAAGCGCGGAACTGTGAAACAGCCCTGGTGATTTCTTATTCTATGTGGATATCCATCTTCAACGGGAGGTGGGAGGGAGGGAGGGGGAAGATAAATAAGACATTTGCAGCAATGGAAGAGTTACCCTGTGGAAGAGTGGTTGATCACAGCAGCGGGGAGTCCACGTGCACAGCGGGGGCCGCGTCCAGGTCAGCCGGAGGCCACTCCCCCAGGGCGGCTCAGCACAGCCTTAGAGGCCGCGCCCCTCTGAGTCAGGTGTTTCCCAGCGAGGACTCCAGCTAACCAAACTCAAGAGTCTAAATGTAGACAGGGTATTATCTTATTAATATTCATCGGGAAATATGCTTTTACTGGCAGCCAGGATACTAATGAGTCAGGTATGTAGGAAGTCGAGTTAGTAATGAACAAGCTGCTGACTTGCAGAGAATCACATTAAAAGAGGTGCAGACTATGGGGTGTAGGTAGTGCATCCCAGTCATGGAGTAACTTGCTAGAAGGGTTCACAGCTATAACATGGCACACCTAATTATGTCACGTTAAAACTAATACTTATTTAGCATCCAGACCTAATAGGCAGAGACCTAAACAGTTCACATGCTCACAGGTTTTATTCCTACTTTACAGGAAAGGAACTTGTCCAGTTAGAATTGGTAACTTGTACTAGATCTCATGAGCTACAGAGTGATGGATCTGAGGTTAAAGCCAGGTCTGTCTGCCTCCAGACCCAGGCCCGTAGCCACCATTATATACTTCCTCTGCACTCGCCGCAGTGTTCCAACCACAGATTGACTGCTCCTTCCCTGACAGTGCTAGAAAAACACTGCCAAACCCTTGCTTTCTAACTCCCCTTTGTTTAAACTGCCACATTGACCATTCCTTGCTGTTAACATAATTTTTCTTCTGTCTCCTCTCTTCTAATTCATGCATTCTGTCGGCAGCCACAGTGATCTTTCTAAAGCACAAATCTGATCCTGTCACTTCCCCTGCTCCAACCTTAATTGGGTTCCATAGAATCAAACACAAATGCCTTTGCCTGGATTTCAGGCGTCTTGATGATCTGCCCACTGCTCATTGCCCCTTCTTCACCTCCCCCCCGCCTCTTCCGCATCCCACTTTATTCTCCTGCTGTATTTAAACTGCTTTCTGTCCTTGGAGTCTCAGTTACTTTCTCTCGCTGTCTCTAGCTCTCACTCTTCTTCCTGCTTTGTCGGCCTCTCTCCAAATCTTTCCATCTCTCAGTCTCTCCTCCCTGCCCCTCTTCCTCCAGTTCCTCGTTCTGCCCTCCTTTTCCAGCTGACATCATTCATCCTTTTATTCCACAAACATTTATTGCATTGGATACATTTTCAGGCACTGTTTTAGGCACAATAGTGAAACATGATAGAAAAACAGGAGCTATAATTTTAATGGTGGAAGACAAACAAGATCATGAAAGCCAATAATAAGGGGACCCTCCAAGTATGATAAGTGCTATGTGGAGAATTAAACTGGAGGTGGTATGGTGGTCAAGGAAGAGCTCAAGGAAGACAACTGGGGCTGTGACTCTGTGGTGTGATCTGGGTGATAAGGGGACCAAGCAGCCATGTCACATTTAGGAGGACCAGCCTATACACAGGCTCAAAGTTGGGAAGGAAGTGGGTGACTCTGGGGCACAGAAAGTCCACAATGGCCTGGAGTGGGCCACAACAGTAGGAGCTTAGCCTGGAGAGAAAAACAGGGGCTGGAGCGTATTGGATTTTATCACCCCCTAAAAGGAGTTTGAATTCTATTCCATTAAAGGGAAGCGACTTTACACTGATAAGTAGTATAATCTGGTTTCCTTTTAAAAAAAATTTGAGATATAATTGATATATAACCAATTTCTGTTTTAAAAAATTTGGCTGCTGTGCTACAACTGGAAGGTGTGTGTGTTGGGTTTGGGAGGAAAGCATACAGGAAGGGCGATTAGTTAGGACTCCACCAAAGTCCAGAGAAGAGACGATGGAGCTGGACAAGAGCAGGGATAGTGGAGATTGTGAGGCAGAGGTACATTCAGAGTATTTTGGAGCTGGCCAAGTTTGTTTCTGAATTGTTTTGGGAGTGAGAGGTCAGGGGAGGTTTGTGGTTGAAGGAAAGAGATGAATTGAGGATGATCTCTACAATTTGATGAAGGCAAATGAATGGATGTGATGATGTATTTACAGCTGGGAAAGCTGAGAGACACTGGTAAATAAATGCTGTAATCTCTATGAGGGCACAGAAAGGTACGTGAACAATAAATATATGATATATGAGTAAGTGAACTCAGTGAATTACTCCAACTTCTTCCATTTACTGTATTTGGATTAGATAATATCTCTGACTCAACGCAAGTGTGATTGTGTATTCGTGTTGTAAAATCTTAGCCATGTGCAGGTTATTTCTTGAAATCTATCATTTCTTCATCTAACTCATCTCCTAGATTTTGTTTCTGGTTTTACTTTAGCAGTCCTGAGGGTCCTGGGGAGGGCAGGAGCCAAGCTTTATTTGTTTTACTACCAGCCCCTAGTGCAGTATCTATTAATAATAAGTTAATAAGTATCTATTAATAATAAGCCCCTAGTGCAGTATCTATTAATAAGTTGACCAATGAACACAGGGTTCAGCTTTATCAAACATTTTATAGCAATCTGGGCCTTGGGTTGCTGATTGGTTATCTCCCAAATCTGAGATTTTTATGATAGAGACGGTTGGGTGACATGACAAAATTGCTTACAGAGGGACATGGTTTAAAGGAGGGCTCTATTTACAACAACATAAAATGAAGTTTCAGACATGCCTATGACTCTATTGTCTCTTTTCCTATGGGAAAGTCACTTGGAAACTCTTCATACTGAGGAGGCTCCTGGGAACAGGGTGATATTCTGAGTGTCCCAAGCTTAGATTTCCAAACTGATTTCAAGTAGCTCGTCTCCTGTGATACAAAACAGAGCATCAGATTATTTCCTACTTCCCACCTGCCTTCTTTAGGGAGACCTTGATGTGAGGATTAACTGAGAGATGAGTGTGAACAGCTTTGCCTTAGTAAGTGCTGGGTGTTACATTATACCACCCATTTGAGCAATATCTGTATTTATCCAATGAAAGCTGCCTTCTAATAATAAGTATTCAATTATCCTGTAATACCAGGGCTCAGGTCATTTTGGTTACAAGTTCAAAGGTTGAATAAATACACAAAGCAGCCCAATACTAAGTCAAAGGTTTGGAGTCTAGACTAGCTTTCAATAATAAGGTTCAAGAGAGGCTTGTTTATTAAACCATCACCTATTGAGATCCACTGTGGTGATAAAGTATACGGCAAAACCCCAATGAACACTAGGATGCAGAGTAAGCACTCTAAGGGGACTAACAAAAGTTTAAGTTCCTTCCAAGAGTAATTATATGTTTTTAACAGAAAGGAGTGATGAGTAAAGATTCCGGTCTTAACAAAAATTTCCTCAGGAGAAGTGACAGCTAAAAGATCACGTGGATAAAGCCATCAGATTACAGCTAGTACTTTAGATTCATCTATTATTTCTGAAGTTTTTTTTTTTTTCCTGGCAAAAGGACAGGAAGCTCTGAGTTATAGGATGTATATGAAAACAGGCTAACCAAGTGACTGGGACCTTTTTTTTCCAGCAGAGGGACTGAATAACAAAAAGAAGCAGGAGTTTACTTGTTTTCCATACAGGAAAACAAACAAACTCCTTCACTGTGTATGTCTTGATGGTTTTGTCTTCCAACAAACCCCTAAACACAGATAAAGCGCTTCAAGTGCCAGTTTGAATTTGGCAGGCAAGTTGAGCTGCAAATGATCTAATTTATCTCAATTCAAATCAGCTTAGCAGATTTGGAAGATACTACATGAAAATAGGTAACATGGGAGTCGCAAACACATGAATTTTAAGGTCTTTAAGCAGAAGTGACTTCCTAGGACTAACTGCTTCCTGTTATCCTTCCAGTAATCAGTACACACAGAAACCTGGGAGACAGGACAGGCTACTGGGTAGCTTGCCTATTTAAATGCTTGGCTCAAAAATAAGAATTACAAGCCACCTGCCTCCTTTTCAGAAGGAAAGAAACTTTCAAAAGGCAACAATCTAGCTGAAACCCTAGGAAGACTTGGGAGTACAAAGAGAGGCCGCAGTGGGAGAACACAGTAATTATTCAATAATTATTGGCAGTGAATAAAATGCATGAAATGCAGGTGTAAATTATAAGGCGAGAATGCCGTCATATTCTAACGGCAGTGCCTCCTCCGCCCAGAAAAGAGCACCCCTGTGGATACCTTTTCCAAACCCTTTACTTTGCTAAGGGGAGCTTTAGAAAGGGCGGCAGACCGGGGCTTTATAGAAGGCACAGCACGTTTAGTAAGAAGACTGGGGCTCAGATCACCGAAAAATTCTGGAACTTCACCTTCCCTTTTTCTGAATTTGGTGACTTTAGTATAAAACATAAGCAGTAAACGGGATGTTTCCTTAACCTGAGAACAATGAGGGAAAACAGCAACACCAAAGAAAACTGAACCAAAAAATGAGGCTTTCAGGCATGGGCAAATTGACTGTTATTTTTATGGCAATTAGGGCCACTGAAAACAAGCGATTAGTGTTACAGAATGCCTTACACTGGTATGCTGCTTTGTGTGTGTGTGTGTGTGTGTGTGTGCCTATGTTAGTCACTCAGTTGTGTCCGACTCTTTGCAAGCCCATGGACTGCAGCCCTCCAGGCTCCTCTGTCCATGGAATTCTCCGGGCAAGAATACTGGAGTGGGTTGCCATTCCCTTCTCCAGGGGATCTTCCCGACCCAGGGATTGATCTCAGGTCTCCTGCATTGCAGGACAATCCTTTACCATCTGAGCCACCAGGGAAGCCCAGAATATTGCTTTATGGTTTACAAAGTGCTTTTGTATCCATTTCCCATGGCTCTCACAGAAACCTTGTTTTAGGTAGGAATTATTAAATGAAGCAAGGGGTATGCAAAGTGTCTGGCATATGCTTAGCATGCAGTTGGCACTTGCAAAGTCAGAATACTAGCAGGCAGAGAGGTTAAGTGAGGATCCCAAGGTCACATCTTTTGTTTGTACCTGCTGCTGCTGCTGCTGCGTCACTTCAGTCGTGTCCGACTCTGTGCGACCCCATAGACGGCAGCCAACCAGGCTTCCCGTCCCTGGGATTCTCCAGGCAAGAACACTGGAGTGGGTTGCCATTTCGTTCTCCAATGCATAAAAGCGAAAAGTGAAAGTGAAGTCGCTCAGTCGTGTCCGACTCCAGCGACCCCATGAACTGCAGCCCACCAGGCTCCTCCGTCCATGGGATTCTCCAGGCAAAAGTACTGGAGTGGGGTGCTATTGCCTTCTCCGTGTTTGTACCTAAACCATCTCAAATTCAGGTCTTCAGATTCTCTGCACAAACCACATTTCCACGACCTCATACTGATTTTCTGGGTTCTCAGGGCCCAAAAAGAAACAACCTAAAAACGTCCACTTATGCAAGAGTTTCCATTAGCTTCTCCACAGAAGATGTTAATTGGTAGTAATGTTAAACAATTTCATTTCTTTGTCGTCTTCTAGAGGTGATGATGATGGGCAGAAAAATGAGCCATCCAAAGGAGAGAGGGAATTTCAACCCTTAACTCATTAATCAGTGCTGCTCTATGAAAAATTGCAGGAGTTTCAAGACTTTTTTCATGCACTCATTCCTTGGTTACACAACCTCAAGCAAGGAGTGCATTTATCTGATCAGTGGACACTTCCCATCTTATATTCTTCAGAATCTTGGTGCCCATCCAGCGCAAAATGAAGATGGGATTTAGAAAACACGGGTTTGATTTTATCAGTATATAAAACTGCAAACCTCAGGACTCAGAGGAGATTTCTGAATCTGACTATCTCTGCCTGCCCTAAATGTTCCCAAGGAGATGGCCTTCAATTGGAGCCTGGGTGAGACTTCAATTTATCCTTTACCCAAGGAGGACGCCTTCATTTGTACATCCTGTGCAGAAATCTTGTGAGCTCCAGATCCTAGTCTGCTGGGTCGTTTCTACTTTGATGTCTCACAGACACTTCAAAGTCAACATCGCAAGTGGTACTCAACATTCCCTCAAAAATGGCTGTCCCTCATTTCTTGTGCCCTGTAGGATGGGCACACTGTTTACCTGCTGCTAGTCTAGCCGAGACCCAGGAGACCTCAGAGGGTCTGGGAGGGCCACACAGAGGTTAGGTTCCCCAGAGAACCCCAGCCCTCACCCCACTGGTGGGGTGCAGGGCCCTAGAATAACACGGACTGCTCTTGACAATACTATTCCCAGCATCCCTCTCTGACCTCCACCTGCTTTATCCCTGAAGCCACCCGGATAACAGTCCCCAGCACTCAGCCAATGCCACTTCAGGCAGGGGTCGGCTGAATGCCTGCTTTTTCTGATGAAGTTTTACTGGAACAGCCACCCACACATGTTTGTGAATCTAAGGCCGCAAGGCCAGAGCTGAGTGGTCATCCTGACAGAGAGCTTATGTTCCACAAAGGCTATCTGGATCTTTACAGAAAGATGCTGGCCTCTGCCTGGACAGAACATCAGATGGATCCCATGGATGCCCAGAGCATCAACCCCTGCCCAGGTCTATGAAGGTCTCTCCAAGCCCAGCTCCTAGTCTCTGAGCCTCCACACTTGGCGTCTGTGTTCTCTAGAACTCAGTGTCATCAGCAAAATCCCCTAAATCCTAAGCCTCAAAGTGCCTTGCGTTTTCTTGTTCCTGTGGATACCTAGCTGTTCCTTGAGGCCAGCCTTTTCCCTTGTGACTGTGCAGTCGCTCAGTCATGTCTGACTCTTTGCGACCCCATGGACTGTAGCCTGCCAGGCTCCTCCATCCATGGGATTCTCCGGCAAAGAGTGCTAGAGTGGGTTGCCATGCCCTCCTCCAGGGGATCTTCCCAACCCAGGGAGCGAACCCAGGTCTCTTGCATCTCTTGACTGGCAGGCGATTCTTTTCCACAAGTGGCACCTGGGAAACCCCAGCTTTCGCTGCTGCTGCTGCTGCTAAGTCACTTCGGTCGCTGAGGCCCTCTCACATAATGGCTGTCTTCCTTCCACCACCCCATGGACCATGGGACCTAGAGCGGAGATACTTTTCATTACCATCCAGACCATCATTCTTCCTGCCTCCCTGATTCCACACAATGTCTTCAGTTATACTATTTGATACCCTCTTTTTAATAATGACGTACCATTTTCTAATCTTTTGCATAATTAGTTGAAGGATTTAGGCCCAGAATTACTGGAAGCATCCCTATCACTATTATATTATCCTTTGTGTTTTTATGTATATAGACATCTAGGGATAATTTGTCCAACAGTTTGTCTTTACTTCTCATGAGCTTATCTTCCATTGCACCTTAGTTATCCAAACCCATGGTGTGCTTTGTTACCCGTTACATATATCGCTTTCAAAATTTCAATTTGAGGCATCCCTCTCTGATCATTACCTTCTATATTTTCATCTCACTCTAATACCTCCATATCAATAATTTTTTTACCCCCTTAGACCTTCTATCTGGGGCTTCTCCAGTGGCTTAGCGGTAAAGAGTCCACCTGTAATGCAGTAGCCACAGGAGACAGGTTTGATCCCTGGGTCGGGAAGATCCCCTGGAGGAGGGCATGGCAACTCACTCCACTATTCTTGCCTGGAGAATCCCATGGACAGAGGAGCCTGGTGGGCTCTTGTCCATTCAGTCACAGAGAGCTGGACACGACTGAAGTGACTCAGCACAGACCTTCACCCTTGGACTCTACCCCTTTCTGCTGCCCATCACTGTCCTACGTCCTCACTTCTCTCCGTTATACAACTTAGATGCCAGACTCCGTATTTATAGTTGTTCCCTTACATCACCCTCAAATCCCTTCTTACTTTCTCTCTCCATTGTGATCACATTCAAAACTCTAATCTTGATCAAATCCAACTTTTCACATTCTTCTTTACTGTTCCCAAGAAGCTGATAATGGTTAGAAAAAAAAAAAGCATGCACAGAATGCTGCTGGCTTTAAATGAATGTCCTCAAGGGGCTCTCAGCATCGCACAGGGAACCCACAACAGTTCCATAGTCAGTGCACCCTCTAACTCTCAAATATTTCACACTTACTTTTCTCCTGTAACACCCCCCTTCCAACCCTCCCTCCCCCACACACACTCAGCGATGCCTTTGATTCTTATCACAGCAGCGAAGGAGTTGTGGGGCACTGGGCTCCCTACCTCTCTCTTCCCTGAGGCTTCACCTTCCCCACTTGAAGAACGGTCTCTGCCCCCACAGCGCGCTAACCCGCCACCTGTGCCCTGGACCCCACGGCCTTCTGCCCAGCCCAGGACGTTCCCTCTACTTTTAACCCCTTCTCTTCCCCGTTACCCACTTCTCCTCTTTTCTAGACTATTCCCACCGGCACATACACTTGCCAGTGTATCTCCAATGTGAAAAGCTGAATCAAAACAAAAGCAACAAAACACCTCCCTTGACCACACATTGCCCTTCAGTCCCTTTTTTCTGTTCCTCTTTGGAAGAAAATTCCTTAAGAATTTCTCTACACAGCATCAACGAAAACCTTCTAAACTGCAAATCAAATTATGCCACACTTAGCCGGTCAGTCCTCCAGAGTTTTCCCCACACACTGAAAATAAATTCCCAAGTGCTAACCACACTTTAAAAACCTTATATAATCAGACCCCCAACCTGACCTCTCCTCTTATTCCTTTTCTCCACAGTCGTACTCTCTGTCTGCTTACCCTGCTTTATCGTTTTCATAGAAGTCAGAACTTGACTGTGGCTGGATGAATGTGCCTGTGTACTAAGTCACTGCAGTCGTGTCTGACTCTTTGTGACCCCATGAATTGTGACTCGCCAGGCAAGAATACTGGAGTGGGTTGCAATTTCTTCCTCCAGGGGATCTTCCCCCACCCAAGGATCGAACCCATGTCATTTACATCTCCTACGTTGGCAGGCAGGCTTTTTTTTTTTTTTTTAAGACTAGTGCCACCTGGGAAGCCCTGGTTGGATGAATAACAGTCCCCAAAGATATCCCATCCTATCCTCAGATCCTGTCAATATGTTTGTCCCTTTGCATAGCAGAAGGGACTTTGCAGATGTGATCAAGTCAAGTTGAGTTGAGGAGATGATGCTGGATTATCTGGGTGGGGCAGGAGCCCTTACACGAGGGAGGCAGGGGGATCAGGGTCAGGGAGGACCACAGACAAAGAAGGCGGAGGTCAGAGTGAGGCTGGGGCAGGATGGGGGCCGTGAGCCAGCCGTGCAGGGGCCTTGAGAGTTAGAGACACCGAGAAAATGGAGTCTCCGAATGCAGTCTTGTTGGCACCTTGATTTCAGCTGGTAAGATCCATTTTCAGACTTCTGAACTCCAGAATCGTAAGGTCATGAATCTGTGGCATTTTCAGCCACTATGTCTATGATATTTTATTACAGCAGCAATAGGTAGCTCTATACTGATCTTATGTAGTTTCTTTACCTGTTTACTATCTGTCTTCCCTAAGGCAATGCAAGTCCCATGAATTGAGGGTCTGCCTTCTCTTTTTCAGTGCGATATGCCCAGCAGTCAGATGATGGATATTTGTTGAACTAACAAATGTGTACCTGACTGTAGAACAATGAACGAGTCACTGCATCTCTGGCTCGAGCATGTCCCTCATGCTTCCTGCTGGCCACGTGGCACAAAGATCACGAGAGACAGCTCTGGTTACTCCTTTGACCCCCGTATGTCTGATTTCCTTACAGGGTCCAACTGCATTGAAGAACAAGTCCTGAATTCTCTCCAGCACCCAGACACTCTGTCTATGGATCACCATCAGAATGTTAAATTAAGGAGCTCGTTTTACTTTCTGGAAATTTGTCCATTTCTCCTGTATGCTGCCTGATATATGAGAAGACGGATTTAATAGAAAGGGCATTAACTACAAATTGAATCCTAAATTCATTTAAACCCATTTGCTTTTTTTCCTCATTAGAATATAAGTTCATGAGGGCCCAAATGTCTAATTCACTGCTTTATCCTCAGGGCTCAGAAGTCCTCAGCTTGGTACTTAGTAGGCTGTAAATCAGAATTGAATGAATGAACAAGTTTTCTTTAATGTCTCCGCCTCTCAACCTCAAGTCCAAACAGGCTCCAAATCCTGTAGATTATCTTCCCTAGCACATTTGAATCTGCTCTCTGTCCTGTCTGGCCTCAGTTCGGGGCTCCCACCCTCCCAAATGGGGTGAATGGAACAGTCCCAGAACTTCTGCGCACCACTGCTAGAAGGTCTGGCTCAGATCCAGTCACACTAACCTCCCAGCTTCAGTGGCTTCCCTGTTGCCCACAGAACAGAGGGCCCCTCTGGGCATGGCGTCAGCGACCACCCATATCCTGAACCTGGCCCTGCACACTAGGATCAGCACGTATTCAAGGTCTGGGAATTTAGATCCAAGACTGGCCCATCTTCAGGAGTAAGCCTGCTTTCCCCTCCTCTCATTGGCCATCTGCACACACTGTTTAAATTACACACTGGCACATCCACCTCTCCTAAGCTCATCTAAAGTTCTAAACTTCCCTTTGGTTTTCAGGGAAGAGCTTTATGGGCAAAATGTTGGGAGTGTGTGACTTTCTTCTGATTGGTTGGTGCCGAGGTAGTGGTGGGATTCCAGGAATCTCAACCATCAGCCTTCTGGTTCCAATGGTCTGGGGCTCACCGTGCTCAGCCTGAGGTAGTCACCCTCAGCCGGGGTGGGGAGGGCCTTGCTCCTGTGGAAGGACTCACAGCTCCACATCGACTGTTTCATCCCTTGAGGAGGTTCCAGGACACGTTTTGGGTTGCTGTACTGTATTTTTCTGTTCCCTCCTCCCCTGTTTCTGCACCCCCTCTCATCCCTGCACAGCAACTGTCTGAACCTTCCCTTTGGAGCTCAGGGAAAATCAAGGACCCGGAAGGAAGCCTATTTCTTACAAATAAGAAACAGGGACATGGAAAGGATTTGTCCTTGGGAGGGCCCCACAGGGTCCCACTCCCTTTCAGGAGTTTCATTTGTCCAACAGAAAAAAAGACCTGTTTGTTCTTGAGGATTAAATTAACCAGAAAGATGCTCCACACGATTGGTATTTAAGGGAGGAAAGTTCAAATGGAGATGCTGACTGGGGAAGCTCATCGCCGAGGCACGCACGCCTGGGTCTCCCTGCACACCGGGATTTCACAGGATCCTGGCCATATTTAAGATAAAAGGAGATACTTTAGACTCATTGGAGGAGGTCGAAGGTCCTAGCTGTAAACAGACATTTTGCTGAAGGAAAGGGGAATTTTGAATGTCGCTGAGCATTTCAAGTGCTCACGGGCTGGAAACACCTTTGGAGGTAAAAAAAAGAGCTTTAGTGCTGCTTTCTTCCCTCAGTGGACTCCAGCTGTTTGTGGTGAGTGCCCACGGGGCACCAGGGCGCCCACAGAGATAATGGGCAGGCTCTGCAGCTCCAGCTGACACCATGGCCAGGAGCTCTCCCCAGAGTTTACTGACTGATCAAGTGCATAATAAATGAAGGAAACCTTTAGCAGGGGTGATAAAAAGTCTAAAATACTTCTCTGTTCTGATCTAATTTTCCAAGTAATAAAAGCTTCTAACATTAACAAAAGTGGTGGAGCTCCTAAATTATTTTTTAAAATCTTTTAAGATTTTTTTGAATACCTCATTCCAGTGACTAATCAGGAGATGACACCAAAATAGCAGGTGACTTAAATTGTTCCATCAGTATTACAAAGCCAACATTTTATGGATTCAGTCCTTTTGGATTTGATTTTCTAATTAGCTTTTAAAAGAGAAATACAAAGGTTAAAAGCTGCTGCCTTTCTAGAATTGAAGTATTTAAAACTCCACTGCCAACCTGGAAACTTAATTTCAAAGCTAAAGCAATCTGGCCACAGTATCTAAATAAATATCTAATAAAATCTGTTTATAGGTGAAACAAACTTAAGACTTATGACAAATCTTGTTATAGACTGTTTCTTTTTAAATTCAATGCTTTGTGGGCATAAATAGTGTCTTCATAAACCCTATACTAAAGGCCTATTTCATGCTGTTGCAAGCTATGAAACAAATGTTACGTATATGTCTTATATTCTTCTAGGTCAGATTAACAAGTGGAGTTGATGTTTTTTTCTTTTTTCTAGCAATTGTTAGAGAGGCAGAGAAGAGTTGCAAATGGAAAAGGACAAGTTTGGTGACATAATGACTCAAATTCTTCCAGAATCCCATCCATATAGTATGGTTTTGTTATTTAGTCTGACACACAAAATTATACATATTTTCACTGCTCAAGTGTGTTCATCCTTTCCTTTGACTTCTTTCATGATTTCATGTATAGAAGTGGAAGTTGTATGTGTGCAAATCTCTCAGTTGTGTCCGACTCTTTGCAACCCCATGGACTGTACCCTGCCAGGATCCTCTGTCCATGGAATTCTCCAGAATACTGGAGTGGGTAGCCTTTCCCTTCTCCAGGGCATCTTCTCAACCCAGGGATTGAACCCAGGTCTCCTGCATTATAGGTGGATTCTTTACCAGCTGAGCCCCAAGGGAACCCAAGAGTACTGGAGTGGGTAGCCTAACCCTTCTCCAGGGTATCTTCCCAATCCAGGAATCGACCTGGGGTCTCCTCCATTGCAGGCAGATTCTTTATCAACTGAGCTATACACCCGTATTTTTTTCTGTAATTTTGTATACTTACATTTTTATTGAGGTGAAATTCACAAAACTATTTATACATATATTTTATTATATATTTTTAATGTATCATATATATTTTTGTATATAAATAACCATTTAATTTATAAAATATGTGACTTAGTATAACATGTACAGAGCAAAATTTGCCACTCTGAAATGTATTCTTTAGGCATGAGGATTAATTTAGGCTGATTATTTTTAAGACCCAAAAGAAGAACTTTTGACCTTCCTTGTCTGCATACATGTGCTCAGTTGAGTCCAACTCTTTGTGACCCCACAGGTTGTAGCCCACCAGACTCCTCTATCCATGGGATTTTCCAGGCAAGAATACCAGAGTGGGTTGCCATTTCTTACTCCAGGCTTCCCTATAACTGCCCAAAAGAATGTAGATTGAGGACTTGCTCCAGGAAGGGCGCTATCACCGTAGATAAATATTTTATGAACTAACCAGGTGTGGTAGGCAGCGAGGAACCCAGCAAGGCTTCTTTGTTAAATTTCCTCTCTGTGCCCCACCATCTTTGCATGGAACAGCAGACATTTGTTTACCAAACATTTGGTTTTCCTTCTCCACATGAATTGTTTTCCTCCCCTTGGAAGTCCCAGATCCCTACCCCACAACACCCACTTTTGCTTTTAGTTAAAGGTTACAATTTCCTACTCCAAGGGATCTTTCCAACCCAGGGATTGAACCCACATCTCTTGTATCGCCTGTATTGGTAGGTGAATTTTTTACCAGCTGTGCCACCTGGGAAGCCCTAGACACTTTAAGATAGCATTTAAGATGAAGGTTTTGGCCATTTGGGAGAGTTATTCATTTGGGGTCTCTACCATGCATTGCTGTTGTTCAGTCAGTCATGTCCAACTCTTTGTGACCCCATGGACTGCACAACACCAGGCTTCCCTGTCCTTCACCATCTCCTAGAGCTTGCTCAGACTCATGTCCATTGACTCAATGATGCCATCCAACCATCTCTTTCTCTGTTGCCCCCTTCTCCTCCTGCCTTCAATCTCTCCCAGCATCAGGGTCTTTTCAAATGAGTTGCCTCTTCACATCAGGTGGCCAAAGGATTGGCGTTTCAGCTTCAGCATCAGTCCTTCCAATGAATATTCAGGGTTGATTTCCATTAGGATTGATTGGTTTGATCTGCTTGCTGTTCAAGGGACTCTCATGAGTTTTCTCCAGCATCACAGTTTGAAAGCATCAATTCTTTGGCACTCAGCCTTCTTACGGTCCAACTCTCACATCCATACATGACTACTGGAAAAACAGCTTTGACTATACGAATCTTTGTTGGCAAAGTGATGTCTCTGTTTTTTAATATTCTGTCTAGGTTTGTCATAGCTTTTCTTCCAAGCAGCAAATGTCTTATACTTTCATGGCTACAGTTGTTGTTTGCAATGATTTTGGAGTACTCTTCACATTCATTCTGGTGTCTCCATATTCTTTGGTAAGGTACCTAGTTATTTTATCTTATTACTTTGTGCATAACATTTCCTCCTAATATTAATTTGGGGGCGTTTATATTGTTAATTTCACTTATTAATTCTAGTTCATTTTCAGTTTATTATCTATTTTCTATATAAACTGCTGTACATAAACTTACATAATTTGTAAGTAACAATAATTTTCTTTCTCTTTTCCAATAAAGTGAAAGTGTAGCTTTTCCAATAGCTATAGCTTTATATCTTTTTGTTGGGTGAGAACTTTCAAGACAGCAGACTTCTTTTTGTTCATTGTTATACTCCCAATGCCTAGAAAAAATGTGCTTAATATATATTTTTGAATAAAGAAGAGGGATTTTTGTGTAGTAATTATTATAGTGGGCTTCCCAGGTGGGCAGAATCCGCCTGCCAGTGCAGGAGATGTAAGAGACATGGGTTTGATCCGTGGCTTGGGAAGATCCCCGGGAGGAGGGCTTGGCAACCCACTCCAGTATTCTTGCCTGGAGAATCCTGTGGACAGAGGAGCCTGGTGAGCTACAGTCCATAGGGTTGCAGACATGACTGAAGTGACTTAGCATATATGGGTACAATTATCATAGTAGGCATTCTTGCTTCACTAAATTTTCAGTAGAAAGGCTTACAGTATTTTATTTGGTTTGAAAAGGATATTTATTGTAGGAAAATAGTTTTCTATTCCTAATTTTTAGAAGTCTTAAAATTAAGAATGGGAGTAAATTTTTATCAAATGTGTCTTCAGAATGTACTATTATAACATTTCCTAATGATTTTGACTTTTGAAAAGATATATTAACAAATTTACTCTTAACAAGTTATGCTTGGTGACTATGAAAATATTATTATAAGGTTTTCTTGAACTTAATTCACTAGTACTGTATTTGGAACTTTCATATAAAGTTTCACAATTAGTTTGAAGGGTGTGAAGTTGAGAGGCTTGCCTCTGGGCTCACTTCCTGCCTCACTTCCCCTCAGGGTGTGGTCCATGTATTCCTGGAAGGGATGGAACTGACATCAGAAAGGAAAGGATCAGCATAGCCCCTAAGGAAACAGGACTGGTATTTCACGTTGGAAATCAGTCCTCATTTTATTCAAATTCTCGGAAGCCACAGACTGGCATCAGCTGCGATGACGTCTCAGAGCTGTTGTTAGGTCAAAGAATTTGCACCAATCCCTCATTGTCTACAGATTTTTCTTTCCTTTTCCGTGTTCTTTTCCTTAAAGGAGACTCAAGCTACCATAAAACTTGTGTTTTTTTCCATTTCATGAGATGGTTTTATTGTTGTTGTTTCCTTGAGATAGGTTCAGAATCCTAATTTTCATACACTTTGTTGGGCATTAGGAGTCAAAGTCCATTTATCAGAAGCCAGAATAACTGGTAGTAAGAGGATTAAACAATTCATATTCAGAGCACTCCGCGCAGGGTAAGGTGGGAAGAACACTCCTTAGCTAACCGGTACCCATCCCCCTCCTGTGTCCCAGCACTGCAAGCGTGATGCAAGAATGCATAGCACGAATGCACAATGCAGTTCACCATGCATATTTTTGCTGTCTCAAAGTACAGAAAGTACAGGGCAGGGGAAAATCACTTAGTAACTTTTAAAAAATGCTTCTGCCATCAACAGAGCACTTGTGTCTCCCACACCCCCAGTTCCTATGCTGAGATCCTAATGCCCAGTTGTATGGTATTAGGATGTGGGACTTGTTTGAAGTGCTTAAGTTATGAGGTGGAGCCCTCACGAATGGGATTCATGCTTTTATGAAAGAGCCACACAGACTCGTCACTCTCCTTCCACCGTCTGAGGACTAGGATGGTTTCAGACACAATCTGTGACTGACATAGTCAGTGCTCCCTGTGACGTGCACGTTTCAGAACACACATCAAAGACAAACAGAATGATTATTTTGGATAACGTTCCAACTTGAATAACAGAAAATATTATTACCTCCTTTCAGATACTGGAAAGTTGATTATAATCTAGGTTAATTTCTATATGAATATGGTAGACGTTGTTTACTCGCTAAGTCGTGTCTGACTCTCTTGCAACCCCATGGACTGTAGCCTGCCAGGCTTCTCTGTCCATGGAATTTTCCAGGCAAGAACACTGGTGTGGGCTGCCATTTCCTTTTCCAGGGGATCTTTCCAATCCAAGGATTGAACCCACGTTGAACCCTGCTTCAGCAGGCAGATTCTTTACACTGAGCCACCAGAGAAACCACATGTCAGTGGCTAAATTTTATCTTTTCAGCCATACCATTGGTAGAGTTGTGGAAACATTTTCCACATTCTCAAGTGATTAGGACCTGCCTAAATAAAATCAGCTGAACAAAAGGGAACTCCACATCCTCCAGATACAGTCTTCACAGTGCCTGGCACTTTCTAGGTGTTCAATCAATATTTGAGGACTAAATAAATGAATATTTTTGGTACCAAAGGATGCAGTTGACTATGTTTGAATAAATATGAAGAAAGTGACCAATACTTTCTACCCTTTCATGTAACACTATAATTTTTAAAATAAAAACTGAGAAAAAAAAGTTACCAGTTCCTGTGAAGTTACATAAAAGACCTAGGAGAGTAGCCATCAAAGTTACACATTCAAAAAGTTTCTGCGGGCACATCCCCTTCCCCTCACATCCTCTTAGGAACAGAGGTGGGGACAGGAGTGGGAAGAGGGGGAAATTGAAAATGGGCTTCAGGGAAGAGCAATAAAAATGATGAGCAGGTGGATATATGATTATGAGGAAAGGCCAAGAGAATCAGGACTTTAGACAGATGAAAGGAGAATGAGAAAACTTAATATTCTCCTTCAAGGATATGAAAGGTTATAATGAGGAAGGCACTGGCCAGCTTCTCTTAACTGTCACAGAGGACAGAACTAAGAAAAAGAAGGATACTTTATAGAGACTCAATAGGACGTCATGGTAAGGCCTATTTAATACTTGGCTCTGTTACCAAAATGGGATGGGGGAAGGTAGGAGACATCAGTGGTTCTCAAGTAATGCTAATGAACCAGCATTATTAGCATCACCTGAAAACTTTTTAGACATGCAAATTCTGGAACCTGGTCCCAGCCCTACTGAATCAGAAGCTCTGTGGTTGGGACTCAGCAACAGCCCATTTAACAAGCTCTCTGGGTGATTCTGATAGACTTTAGGCTTGAGAATCATTTGTTGTTGTTGTTGTTGTTCAGTCGCCCGGTCATGTCCGACTCTTTGTGACCCCATAGACTGAAGCATGCTAGGCTTCCCTGTCCTTCACTATCTCCCAGAGTTTGCTCAAACTCATATCCACTGAGTCAGTGATGCCATCAAGCTATCTCATCCTCTGTCACCCCCTTCTCCTCCTGCCTTCAATCTTTTCCAGCATCAGGGTCTTTTCCTATGAATCGAATCTTTGCATCAGGTGGCCAAATTATTGGAGCTTCAGCATCAGTGCTTCCAGTGAATATTCAGGGTTGATTTCCTTTAGGACTGACTAGTTTAATCTCCTTGCTATCCAAGGGACTCTCAAAATGGCTCAGCAGGTAAAGAATCTGCCTGCAATGCAGGAGACCTGGGTTTGATCCCTGGGTGGGGATGATACCCTGGAGAAAGGAATGGCAACCCACTCCTGTATTCTTGCCTGGAGAATCCCATGGACAGAGGAGCCTGGAGGGCTACAGTCTGTGGGGTCACAAAGAGTCAGCTATGACTGAGCTGAATAGCACTTTCACTTTGAGAATCATTGGGATAAATAAATTCTCATGGATATTTTGTTTCTAGATATTCTTGAGAAACAAAAGTCTTGAAGAAAGGAAGACATTAAGTCTTTCTCAGCATAATATTATCTGTATTTTGTCAAGAAGACAACCCCCATCATGGTAGTTTATATCCATCACTGCTATAACACTCAAGGGATAAAGCTGATCTACTTTGGAAGATAAAAGTATTGGCTGTTTGGGGATATAAACTAGATTGTAATCAGCAATAGTGAAAACTGCTCCAGAGGAAAATGAATTCCTTTTGCTCTGGAAGTTACTAAAAGTACTTCACAGAGAATGCCACATTAAAAAAAATAAATTCAACATTCAGCACTAGCTGAGTGTTAAAATGTCAGTATCTGGCGAAAGAGGAGGACACACAAAACGATATTGTGATTGGGGTTGCTTTTATGAGGTAGCATTAGTGAAGAAGTGAGACTGGCTTGTACTAGCGATGGAGATGTGAGATAGGCACACTGACACGTTGCTAGAAAGATCGAAAAGGCTACCACCACAGTCTTTCTGGAGCAAAACTTGGCACTGTACATTAAGAATCATAAAAATATTCCACCTCACTAATCTGCTAATTTAACTTTTAGTAAGTTTAAGAAACAATCAGCGATATAATCTAGAATGTTTGTTGTAGTCTTATTGATTAGTAGTAAGATTTTTTAAAGCAATCCCTAATTGCTTGCAGATTTTCCTGATACAGGCAAAGAAATAAAAGTGACCATATATAAAGGTTATATGTAAAAGAGGTATTCATTCATTGTTTATAGTGCCCCCCCCCCAAAAAAAAGCCAAACAAACAGAATCTGGAAACAAATGAATACCTTTCATCAAGGGAATGGTTAAACACTAGTAATTGATGTCATGAAATATTACATGGACATAAAAAAAAGAAATCTAAACCATTGTCTTGGAGGATTTTTCATAATGCAGTGTTAAGAGACAAAAGCAAGATGAAAGGAAGAATTCATAACATGTTTTCATTAAAAACAAAGACAACTTGGCCATAAAAATGTATGTTTGTTTGATTATATTAAAATGTATGAATGTGGAAGCAAGCCAAAATATGTTTTTAGAAAATACAGCTATGATAAAATTAACATGTATAATATGTTCCTGTATATGGAAAATTACACAATTTTATGTGTATTTATTTGTAGCAAGATATTTGAAAGTTTACTGACACTTCTTTGGGTGGTAGGACTTAAGGTGATTATTGCTTTATTCCTTATTCTTTTGCATACTGCTTGATTTCTTTGTATAATAAGCATATGAAACATAACTTTTTTGTTGTGGAAAAAAAAGCTCTACTAGTGGAGGTATAAAAATGAACAGAATCTGCTCACTGTTGTGATTTAGGAAATAGGAAGCAGAGGAGAAACTGTGCTGCAAACGTATGAATGACCAGAGATGGCTTCTGTAGAGAAGTGTTAGATGAGGTTGCATAGAGGAAGGAGTTAAGGAGAAATGGTGGAGGCAGCTGCAGTGACTACAGGGTTAGAGGTAGTTTGTGGGAGACGCGGGCTCTGAGAGCCTAGAACTGTTTGCATTCTGAGAAGAAGGAATCTGGGCACTTAAGGACCACTGAGATGACAGCTTCAGCTCTGCTGGGTGCTGGGGAAGGTGTGAGTTGGGATGTTTTCAGGAAGCTTTCCTGTTGATTCCAGGCATGCAAGTTACCTGTGTCTGATGGCTAACTTTCATGGTTCCTACTACCTATGCTTTCCAAACAGCCTCTGCTCTGCCCTGCTTGTACTTCTGGACAATTAAGGCAGTAAGACGGGGAGAAAAAAAGCAGGAAGATGATTCCTGACTCCTGAGTCTCCCCACCTCTTCCATCTTGGGGCCCTGGGGAGAGGAAATGAGTTCCCTTCTTACTGTCATACACTTTGTATTTGGCTTCCTTTATAGCACTTACTATAGTCTCTATAATATAATATTATAGTTTCTATGATACAGTTTCTTTTTTGTTGTTAGCATCTGCAATCATCTTCAAAGTTCTTTAACATTACGGTCTGATATTGTGAGATGTAAAACTTAGGTTAAGCCCATTGTTGTTGGTTAGTTGCTAAGTCGTATCTGACGTGACTGACTGACTAACACAGCACATCTGACTCTTTTGCAACCCCTTGCACTTTTGCCCACCAGGATCCTCTGTCCATGGGATTTCCCAGATAAGAATCCTGGAGTGGGTTGCCATCTCCTTCTCCAGGGGCTCTTCTGGACCCAGGAAGAGCATTGGCAGGTGGGTTCTTTACCACTGAGCCACCAGGGAAGCTCTTATACAGGGATTAATTTCAAAAGCTTGGTCATGATATGGTCAGCTAGGATGCTAATTACATACAGCTGAAGGGTCAGATAACAGTATCAGAAAGGACCACACTCCAGATGTAACTGTCATAGGCCCTCCAGTTATCCACATCTCCATCAACAACAGATTGTTTCTAATTAGCATATTGATATTCAGAAATAGATTTCTATTTGCATAAAATGTAGCCTGTTGCTTACTGTGGGGGATATTAGAAAATGAACTGTCAGTTGTGAAATTAAGGTATTTAATATACAATGAATGTCTAGTAAACAGCATAAATAGGGTATACAAATCCAGCAATCTTGTGACTGCACCCTCAGGGACTGCACTTTAAAGTTCTGGTTTGTAGCCATGAACTCTAGACTCTGTCAGGGTATCCAGGTGACAGAATCTTGCCTCTTGAAACTTGGCATTGTCCAAAATGAGCCTTTCATGTAGTTAGTGGTTAAAGCATTTGAAAGGGAGGAGAGTGGACGCCTTTTTCAATCTACAGAAGTCATATGAATTTTATCCTAATACTTGCTTTTCTAACAAAATTTTAGTTAATAAACATCTATTGGTCTGACTTGGTTTTCGCATAACCTACTGTCAGGAAATAGCTGACTCTCTCTACCTGAAACTTCTCTGAAGTGAAGTGAAGTGAAGTGAAATGAATTTGCTCAGTCGTGTCTGACTCTTTGTGACCCCATGGACTATAGCCTACCAGGCTCCTCAGTCCATGGAATTTTCCAGGCAAGAATACTGGAGTGGGCTGCCATTTCCTTCTCCAGAGGATCTTCCCTACCCAGGGATTGAACCTGGGTCTCCCACATTGCAGGCAGACGCTTTACTGTCTGAGCCACCAGGGAAGCTTCTTTGGTGGCCAGCATTTTCTATAAAAGAGCCTAAGAATTGTCATATGGTCAATGGGTCAGTTTGTAGTAGTTGGCATCTTGTTTATGGTCTTCCTATTTCCTTAGAATGTGAACTCCTCATCTGGCTTATACACAGGAACCTAGTGCAGGGGCTGCTATGGTACATGTGTGGGAATAACTAACTTGTGAATCAGCTGGCTGTGCTTTCCAGGGCTCCTTCCTACTCTTCTCCAACCTTCTTGCTGAAAGTAATCAAAGAAGCAGGACCTTTTGATGCTATTCAGGGCACAACCCACAGCTTCAGTGGGATCAGACAAGGAAAAGGGACTCTTTCTAGGCTGAGTTATGAATTTTATTCTTGGGCCCTTGGGAAACATGTATTGTGGCCACATATTTACCCAGACTTCTTTTTAGGAGTGGTTGTGACGGATTGGATAAGTGGAAATGAAATAGTGCAGTAATAAAAAGACTGGTCTTAGAATCAGTCTACTTTTTTTTTCTTTTAATGAATTTTTTATTGAAGGATAATTGCTTTTACAGAATTTTATTGTTTTCTGTCAAACCTCACCATGAATCAGCCATAGGTATACAAATATCACCTCCCTTTTGAAGGGAAGGTGAGATGTATGGAAAGAGTAACATGGAAGCTTACATTACCATTTGTGAAATAGCCAACAGGAATTTGCTGTCTGGCTCAGGAAACTCAAACAGGGGCTCTGTATCAACCTAGAACAGTGGGATGGGATGGGAGATGGGAGGGAGGTTCAAACAGTCTACTTTAACCCTGCTCCTCTACTTACTGGTATGATTGTGGGAAAGTTTCCTCATAAAATTGGTAGTGACTTACAGGTTTGTTGGGAGAATTCTCAACAACGGATTCTTTATAGAGAAGAAAAGGAGATAATACATGTAAAATATTTAGAAAAGCACCTGCCACGCCGGAGGTAAGCTCTGGGTGATAATTAGCGATTCCTCCCATCAGCATTATTTACACCAGGAAGCACAGTTGTGGATACAGTGTTTGGGTACCAGGCAGATGCTCATTCCTCTAAGTGAGGGCTTTCAAACTGGCAAAAACACTGACTCATCTGGAGAGCCTGTTAAATATTTGGATTTTCAACCCTTGCCCCTGGAGACTGATTCAAAGTCTCTGATCGGTAGCCAGAGATTCCCCTCCGGTGATCCTTCTATTAAGCGAAGTTGGGAAACACTGCTTTAAGTGAATAAGGAAATGAATTTCTAAGCACCTGCAATTATTTGGTTTAAAGCCGGCTTCTGATTAAGAAACCTGCCTGGGGCAGTCTTTGGTGCCTCAGGGCACCTTTTGGTTGGGAGAACTACTTTTCCGCCTTAAAGAAATAAGAGTTTGGGCTTTGGACTCCAAAACAGTTGGGTTTGAATCTGTTACTGGAGTGTGACCTCCAGCCTTTCTTAACTTCCATTTACTTATCTGTAAACTATAAACAACAACAGTTCCTCTCTTCCAGGATTCTTGTACGATTAAATGAAATTATTTTTCTATCATCTATCTACCTATCACAGTTCCTGTCCAGAGCAAAGTCTCAGTTCTTGCTTAGTCACTAAGTTGTGTTTTACTCTTTGTGACCCCATGGACTACAGCATACCATGCTCCTCTGTCCTCCACTGTCTCCCAGGGTTTGCTCAGATTCATGCATACAAGTTCAATAAGTAGGGTGCCAATATACAGCCTTGCTGTCCTCTTTTCCCAATTTCGAATCAGTCAGTTGTCCCATGTTTTGTTCTAACAGTTGCTTCTTGACCTGCATACAGGTTTCTCAGGGGAAGGGAAGGTGGTCTAGTACTCCCATCTCTTTAAGAATTTTCCAGTTTGTTGTGATTCTAAATCCTAAGTAGGATTAGTCATAATCTGTCTTCCCCTTCCAGTGTGGCTTGAGAAATTCCTCTCCCTCCTGTTGATAATAACTGAAAGTTCTGGACAAAACTGAAAAACCAATGACCTAAAGGCATGAGAGAGTGAACAAAAGCAGGCAGGTCTGGACAGGATTAGATACCTTAAAAACGGAGAAGGCAAGAGCACCCCACTCCAGTACTCTTGCCTGGAAGATCCCATGGACGGAGGAGCCTGGTAGGCTGCAGTCCATGAGGTCGCGAAGAGGCGGACACGACTGAGCAACTTCACTTTCACTTTTCACTTTCATGCATTGGAGAAAGAAATGGCAACCCACTCCAATGTTCTTGCCTGGAGAATCCCAGGGGCAGGGGAGCCTGGTGGGCTGCTGCCTATGGGATCACACAGAGTCAGACATGACCGAAGTGACTTAGCAGCAGCAGCAGATACCTTAAAAAAGGGAACTGCATGGACAAATTACTTATTTCAATAGTATTTAGTCTGAGGGCAGGCCAAAGTTGGCATTGAGATGTAACTAAAACTCTGGCCTAAAGAAACAGAGGATAAATTCATGCAACAACAGCTATTGACAAAAAAGAGGAAATTCTGGAGAGTTTGTGACGTTAATGCCCAAGTTTGTTTTTTTTAATAAAATCTGCCCAAGTCTGACTAACTGTCAAACCATGCATGGGACAGATTCTAGCCAAAATATTAAAGAACTGAACTGAATTTTAAGGTATTGTCCAAAAGGCAGTATTTTCAGTTTGACTCTGAGGTAGAAATTGCTAGGCAGTCAGTGTAGAACTCTGAAACCTTGTCTCCTTTTCAGTAAACATCCCGCCCCATTAACCTAAATCTATACCCTTTGTCCCAGATTCCTGGAATGTGTCCTTGGTCTGATAAATTATCAGTACTCAGCTCCAGGAATTAACACAATTAACTTGTGTTCCATATGCCTGAGGGAAAAACAACTGCTAATCATCAATCTTAAGCCCATACAACTGGTCCATTGTAAAATGGCCAGGGGGCATGGAAAAGGGTGGTGACTTAATTTGAGGATCAAGATAAGCCATAAAGACTAAGTTAAGCATCCTGACCTTTAAACTTATTGGTTAAAAATGATGTATTTTAAGGACAGGAGTCAACCAAAAATGTACAGATTAATACTGATAAAGATAGAAAACTACTAGTAATGCCTGACTTTTTGATGACTCTTTACCCCCTCTCAGTGTCTGTGCTGAGGGCTTTGTACTTTCCTTCTCTTTAATAAATCCGATTTGCTTGCTACCTTAACAGTTAGCATGTTCATGAAGTTAATTCTTCAGCTTCGTGAACAAGAACTCAGATTCCTGTTTCAACTCCAACCAAATAATTGCTTGCTAAAATAGAAAATTTTGCACTCTTCAGAAGAATATGAAAAAATTCAGTTTCTAAAACATAATACTTACAATATCAAGGATACAATCCTAAATATTTTGACTTTTAAAGAACTGGAAACATGTAACCCTTTCTAAGAGAAAGGAAAACTCTGAGATGAACTAGATGTTAGAATTAGCAAAAATTTTTAAGTAAATATTTAACTATGCTTAAGGATATAAAGAAAAATATGTCTTCAATGAATGAAAATATAGAAAAATCTCAGCAGAAGGAAAAATCATTTGGATGTTGTAGAAATGAAATACAATGCCTGAAAATTTTGAAATGTTACTGAATGCATTTAGCAATAGAATGTAGATGATGGAGGGAAGTTAGTTAACTTGAGGTAGATTAATAAAAATGATCAAATCTGAATCATAGAAAGAAAAAGATTGAAAAAATTGAATGGAGTCTCAGGGTCCTATGGAATGATGCAAAAATTTAACATAAGTAAAACTGAAGGCTCAGATACAGAGGAGAAATGAAATAAATCCTAATTCTGATCTTCATGTGAGTAAATATAGCTGGGGTAAAGAAGGGGGCATGAAGAAATTTACCAGAATCTCACCCTTTAGGAAAAAATTCTTTTTAGATGTCTTCCTCTACTATCTATTAAAACTGTTCTAAGCTTTCAAAATGAAAATAGCATCTCCTATTTGAAATACTGACTCTTTTTAAGGTTCTTTCTGCCTCTTCTTCCTCCTGCTTCTTTTTCTTCCCCTCTTCCTTCCTCTCTCTGCCCCCTGCTCTCTGCCTCCCACTTCAGCAAATGTTTGTTGAGTTATTAATATATTTTCTGGAAAACAAGAACTTTATCTAGTTCTTATGGCTGGCCTCCTACTGGAGAGTACCTATAAAACTCCCTTTCTTAGTTGTAAAGATTTAATGCATCTTGGGTTGAATTGGGGAGGGGTTGGCATGAGCAGCATTTTTCTCTTGCCTACTAGACTTAATTGAGATCTGAAAGGTCAAAAGGAAAGGATCACCACTAGAAGAAATTCACCCCAGCACCAGATTCTCTTTATGAGTTTGTCTACTCAGAAGTGTGTGGAGCTGGGTTTCATGCATCATGGGTGTAGATGTTGTAGGTGCTGCTTTGGTTCTTTATAGGATTGATGAGAGGTTGCCGTTGTCTTAGCACCCACTCACCTCTGATCTATTGCTGTCAGAAGATTTCTTTACTCTCTGGCAATCCATCCATTTACTGGGCAATAGGAATGGTATTTTAAAATTTCAGTGGCTCATAATAGCTGACCTAACAAAGTCTAAGGTTCTTATTTTGAGATCTAGGCTCCTTCTAGCTTTTAGACCATCTTAAGCTCTCAGTTCAGTTCAGTTCAGTTCAGTCGCTCAGTCGTGTCCGACTCTTTGCGACCCTATGAATCGCAGCACGCCAGGCCTCCCTGTCCATCACCAACTCCTGGAGTTCACTCAGACTCATGTCCATCGAGTCAGTGATGTCATCCAGCCATCTCATCCTCTGTCGTCCCCTTCTCCTCCTGCCCCCAATCCCTCCCAGCATCAGAGTCTTTTCCAATGAGTCAACTCTTCACATGAGGTGGCCAAAGTACTGGAGTTTCATCTTTAGCATCATTCCTTCCAAAGAACTCCCAGGGCTGATCTCCTTCAGAATGGACTGGTTGGATCTCCTCCAACTCATTAATACCCCAGTTGCTTCATGTTTCCACATTTCTCCTCCCTCTTCCTTGTCTGTCTGATGGAGGTTTGCTGCTGCTGCTAAGTCCCTTCAGTCGTGTCCGACTCTGTGCAACCCCATAGACTGCAGCCCACCAGGCTCCCCTGTCCCCGGGATTCTCCAGGCAAGAACACTGGAGTGGGTTGCCATTTCCTTCGCCAATGCATGAAAGTGAAAAGTGAAAGTGAAGTTGCTCAGTCGTGTCGGATTCAGCGACCCCATGGACTGCAGCCTATCAGGCTTCTCCGTCCATGGGATTTTCCAGGCAAGAGTACCTGAGTGAGTTGCCATTGCCTTCTCCAATGGAGGTTTATCCAGCAATAAAATAACAAATGAATCAGAATCATGTTCAGGTGTGACCTGTGAGAATCAACCCAGACAATCCCAGAGAAAATTAATGATTCTTTCCTTCATGCTACCATATTAAATCAATCTAAACAATTCCCCCCCTACATCCTATCATTTCTGAGATCAGGAGAACTTTATCACTGCTGGTATCTTATGATCACTGGGGGCCAGGCAGGCAGCAGTCATAACATAGTTATTTTTTATGCACATGCTTAAAGTTGGTTATTATATATGGAAACATGACTGACAACTGTAAACCCTCATTGTCAACACACTATTTAAAGAAGACTTTCAAAGAAGGATCATGAATCTTATTTGTTTGAAATCTTTTGTTGACAACTTCTCCATAAAGTCAAGAAAAAAGTATCAAATACTTGCAGAAAGAGTATCAGCAACTTGAAATAAAATCCTATTTTACGTAGAAAGATGTAAACTTGAAAAGCTCTGACTCAAAAAATGATATTGAAAAGACAAATTTTGAATTGGAAGAAATTTCAGGAGTGTATTAATCAACTTATCTCATATTTTCCTTTCAATGTATATACAATATAAAATGGTACATTTAAAGGTCCTTTCAGTAAGTATAAAATAAAGCTTTTATAATAAGAAAGCATTTATATTGCTTATAAAGTGATAAGAAAGCATTATTATAATTTAAATGGTAGTAGTTTTTCTTAATGAGTCTTTACATAACAGTACATTTTTACACTTCATAGTATCTTAGATTTGATAAGATAAAAAACTATTTTTGTATATTCTGTTATTGCACCTGTCCTCCAGATTGTTTCAAATCTACTGAAATCTGTTAGCTGTAAGCTTCTTAAAAGCCAAGTGATGCTATATATATATATATATATAAAATTATACATCATATATTTAAATACATATATGTGATGATATATAGGCTATCCATCCAATTATCTACCTACCCCTCTATGTATGCATGAAGTAGGCTATTTGGTATATAGAAGATTTTTATAAATTTTTCTTAAAATAAACTAAATTATAAAGGAGATCAAGAGTTGACAAAGCCAGCATAAAAAGATCAAATGGGTTGGAAGCAGTCCTAGGTCAAAAGTGTGCATTTCTCCTTGGCTAATCCTCTCTTTCACTTTTTGGTTAGATTAGCATTGCATTGAAAGTCTACTATATTATCTCCACACTCAGAACACTTGACTCTAAGACTGACTCTAGGAAGGGTCCAGTAGTGACTATGAAAAAAGTGTAAATAGGAGAGGCTATTTGTGAGTGGCTATGTAGCCATGTGGTTGAGATAGATGGTTAGTACCCAGAGTCGTGCAGGACCAGTGAGGAAGAAGGACAGTTCTGAGAGATACTGGGCTTATATATACAGTCCTCAAATATTATTTGCATATTTTCCCTTTTACACATTTTTAAAATGACCTCGAAGATGTTATTAATTGCAAAAAGGTGCAATTTCTAGTATTTTCTAAACATTGACATTTGAATATAAAACGACATTACTCTTTTAAATTATCCAGTGGAATCTAATTATCATAATGATTGAATATCCACTAGTTTAAATATATATAATTATGCTCTTAAGTTTGGAAACTTTTGTTGTAATTTTCCTTGTCTCCTTGAACTTAAGTTTCCAATTTTAGGAAGTACAGTATAAAAAGATTCTATCAAATGACAATTAATTTTACTTACTACTTTAAAATGTATAGGCATCCTATTTATCCAAATCAAATATACATTCAGAAAGGATAGGGAAAATAAATATATTGTTAATTTTACTTCACTTTTGCCACATTATATATTTGATAAAATACTTTTTTTGGTATACTTATATATTTATTTTTTCAAATTCTTTTCCCTTATAGGTTACCAAAAATACTTTCGTTTTAGCTTGTGGCTTAAATAGTTTTTCATATAAATCATGGAGTAGAAAATTTAGCTCATTAATGACCAACATAGGGCTTACTTAGAGAGCATATGCACATTGTTAAACTGATGAACTTACTCAGACTTACTTTATCTCAGAAGATGTCTAACTTCATTTTTTTAAAAAAAATTAAAATATTTTTAGGTCATTATAGACTCACATAAAGTTCCAAAACCAGTAGAGAGAGATCTCAGGCACACTTCATCCAGTTTCTCCCAGTGGTTACGTTTACATATCAAAACCAGAAATGTTAGATTGTTTGTTATAGTCACAAATCTTTAAGGCTGTGCTGTTATTAGTTAATTTTTCATTTAGATTGGGTAATTTCTACTGTTTTGTGTTTTAGTCAACTGATTTTTTCACCTGTCCTCTCCAAGTCATTTGCTGCTGTTTTCAACATTGAGCTTTTAAAATCTCAGCTATTGGCTTTTTCAGTTCTAAAGTTTCCATTTGGTTCTTTTTTATGTCTTCTATTTCTTTGCTGAAACTTGCTATTTCTTAAAATTAGTTTAAATCACGTTTGTAATTGCTAATTGAAATCCTTTTATCATGGCTGCTTTAGAATCTCTATCAGATAATTCCACCACCTGTGTCATCTTCGTGTTGGGGTATATTGATTTTTATTAACTCATCTGAGGTAAGACTTTCCTAGTTTGTGGTATGATGACTGAATTTTATGTATTCTGTACATTTTGAGTGTTGTGTCTCGAGATGCTGGATTTCATTTAAATATTTTGTTTTAGCAGACCTCCTCTGACACCATGCTGGTGGGCAAAGGTGGATACCCTACGAGATGCAGCAGAGGTCGATGTTCCGTGAACACTCTGGGGTAGGGCGCCTCATCGCTGTTGGGCGGGGTGGGTGTTTAAGATTCCCATCTTGCCTCCAGTGGGAGCTCTTTTTACCACTGGGTGATGGTAAACACCACGGGTTCCTGCTTAGCTTTGTCTGACACCACCCTGACAGCAGGGAGGTACATCTTGGGAGTGAGGATCTAGCTCAACTTTTTTCATAGTATCTGCCTGGAGTAGAAAGCAGGTTTGGGGGAGTTTTGTAACCCTGTACCTGTATGTTTCTGGTTTCTCTTGTGCTCAGTCTAGAATATATAGAAGGCAAACAGAAAAACTAGGGAAATTATCATTGTGCAGTTCCACAGATTGCAAGGTCCCTCACTGGTCTGCCTTCTCTCTTCCTTTCAGAGGCTACTTATTTGCTTTTTATATAATGTCTTGAATTTTTAGTTGTACTTAGTTGGAGGAATATAGAGAAGTGTGTCTACTCCATCTTTTCCTAGAATTGTATATCTCTCTGACTTTATTTTGAAATTAAATAAATGTATCAATAAGTAGATTTTTCAAGTATATAACAGACATTCTGAAGAAAAAGTATGAAATTCATCTTATAAAAATGATTACTAAAATATTAGTTCTATATTTAAATTTTTTGATTTAATATGTCTAATTTATCTATTTTGTACTAAGATATACAAACAAAATAATTCAATATATAGTTTCTCATTACTTAATTTGTAACATTGTAGTATAATGTATAGGTAAAATTATTTCACAAAAATTAGAGATTATTATAATAGTCATGGCATTACTTAGGTAAATGTGTGGGCACATGCATTAGGTTGTATGTGTGTGTATGTGTCATATTTTGGTGTCTGTGTTTTAGCTATAATTAAATTATATTCAGGTACACACATAAGTAAATAATAACCCCATCATTTTAGTTTAACACTATGATCAAAGTTTCTACATATGAAAAAAAGAGAAAGGTATATAAACTTCTGAGAATGAATCAGTCCGGCAGTAGCATAGTTTTTTATTACTAACAGGTAGCAATATTAAATTTTTCATAAGATGAAGATAGAATAAATATTTTAAAATATGACTAGATAAAATAGTTTTAAACTTCCCTGGTGGCTCAGCTGGTAAGAATCTGCCTGCAATGTGGGAGACCTGGGTTCGGTCCTTGGTTTGGAAATATCCCCTGGAGAAGGGAAAGGCTACCCACTCCAGTATTCTGGCCTGAAGAATTCCATGCACTGTATAGTCTACGGGGTCGCAAAGAGTTGGACACAACTGAGTGACTTTCCCTTTCACTATTTAATAATATACACCAATTTCTGAAAGAAATCTTATAGGGGTTTATGTGAGGGTTTTATCTAATCCACCTTGCAAAATTTGGAATCCTAAGAAACATTCTACTTAACGTTTAAGAGATCTGTGTCACAAACCCATTCTGTTTTGGCTGATAGTGCATTTTATTGTCTGATGCAAGCTGCGTTTTTCCCAGCTTATAACATGTCTTAGGGATGAGCCTCGAGAATAGCTGAAAAAAGTGCTTATATTTCAATGTATAAAAAGAAGGGACTGCTTTTTTGTCTTCAGTATTTCCTACAGATATTCTTTTTACCTTGCTGTCAACAGATTCTCCCTCATGAAT
The DNA here is from genome assembly GCF_000754665.1 of Bison bison bison. Classification (NCBI taxonomy): domain Eukaryota; kingdom Metazoa; phylum Chordata; class Mammalia; order Artiodactyla; family Bovidae; genus Bison; species Bison bison. The sequence continues at coordinate 1,463,783 of NW_011494904.1, read as the reverse complement.
CCCCCCTCCCTCATGAATCCTTTGATAACAGTCAGGAAATAGAAGAAGTAAAGTCATTAAGCAAAAATAATCAATTTACTCCCCTGTTATTGCATTTTACTTTTATTATCATCAGCCCCACCTTACTGTATATGTGCATTAGAATCTGGCGCACAAGATTTGTTTGTGCCCTCCAAGTGTCTCTGAAGGGTATGAGCTTTGACTTTAAATGTGATTGCTCCCGTGCTTCCACCTTGTTGCAGCGTCTCCCTGTCCTTGGGCATGGGGTATCTTTCTTTTGGTGGGTTCCTGCGTCCTCCTCTTGATGGTTGCTCAGCATCTAGCTCCTCTCAGGAGAAGATGAGCAAACGTCCTTCTACTCTGCCATCTTGTGAAATGCCCACTTTCAGTGACACCCTTGTGCTGTGAATGGGGGCAACCACCACATCTCTTAGGGTTTTAGTTTTTTTCCCAGAATTCTTCATGACACGGGGAAAGGCAAATTTTTCTTAGGCAGGACATCAGAACACTACCTCTCAGAGCTCACTGTCTTCCTTTTAAAATGGAACTAATACTGAATGCTCTGCAGGCCGTGGAGCTAGGTCAAAGCGCTCTTCATTTTTAATGCCCACCTTCATTCTTATCAGAAGTACATAAAAAGAAAAAAGGACTGGAAGTCATAAGAACTTAGAGTGTCTTGCAGAGTCATGAATGAAGGTCCTCTCCCCTGATAATCTTTATAAAGGGGCTGGGGAGTGAGGCCTTGGCTTACTTTCCATAAAGTGAGAAAGGGGCCATTGGTGAATCCAGGTACATTCTCAGGCAAATCCTTCTCAGGAAAAGGTATGAATGCAGTCTGAGAACCTGGAACTTATTTTCTTGAAACTATAGTGGGGTACTTCCCTGATGGTACAGAGGATAAGAATCTGCCTGCCAATGCAGGGGACACAGGCTTGATCCCTGGTCCAGGAAGATTCTACACGATGCAGAGCACCTAAGCCCAGGCCCCACAGCTACTGAGCCTGGGCTCTAGGGCCCGTGAGCTGCAACTGCTAGAGCCCGTGCTCCCCAAGATGAGAGGCCAGCACAGTGAGAAGTCTGTGCACCGCAACCAAGAGCGGCCCTGGCTCGCCACAGCCAGAGAAAGTCCGTGGGGAGCCACGAAGACCCAGAGCAACCAAAAAGAAAGAAAAGGAGAAAGAGAAACTGTCGGGGGGATTCTGGTTCAGGATGGTGACATAGAGGAACTCCAGATCTACAGCTCTGTGTAGAACAAATTCTCCTGGACAAAACCTAAAAGCTGGCGACACATTAGGCGAAGGAGAGAAAGCCCAAGTGGAAGCAGGGAGGAGAGGCTGGACACAGTCCAGTCCTAACGCCTCGCCCCTGCCACGCTGTGATGGTTAATAACACTGCAGCGCATGTTTGAAAGGAACTTGGAGAGTGGATCTTGAAATATCTCATCAGAGAAAAAGAAATTTTGTACCTATATGTGGCGATGGGTGTGAACTGATTGTGATGATCATCTCGCAGTATATACACATATTGAATCATTTACATTGTACACCTGAAGCTAATGTAATGTTACGTCAATTTTATCTCATTAAAAAAAAAAAAAGAATGCCCAAACATCTATAGGAATTCCCACAGTCCTTGGAAAGCCCTCCCAGGGCTACCAGTGTCTGCTTTGACTCTATCTGCTCAGATCAATGGTCTGGTGTATGGACCTTGGGATGCGAGAGGGAAAAAGAGAGCTGATGTGGTATCAGAGCCCTCGGAAGATGCCTCTTTAAAGAACTGCTAAATTATCAGTGTGCTCAGTGATAACCCTGACACAAAAGTTGTGAGAGGACACATGCTGAGTTTGAAAACTTAAAATTGCTTTTTTTCATGTTGGTTAGAATAATCACACATTCCGTTTTTGTGCACTCTTGCTTATTTCTCAAATTTTGACTCTTTTCATTAAAATTATATGGGGTAATCACCTATTGATAGAGGTTTAAAATTAGCTGGAAGGGTACAAGGGTCACTAATTGGATTAATGTATTCAAACAATGAAGCTCTCTCAGGGCTAAAATACTGCCCTATGCTCCCTTTCTCCTGAGACAAGCCTGATTTTTGTTGATAACATTAGCATTTGCGCATAAAGGAGAAAAAAAAAAAAAAAACCCTCACAAGTTGCTTGTCCAGCAGTTAGAGAAATCCTTAGGATTTTTATACTTAGAATGAAGATCTATTGGTTAGGGATTATTAAAATTGTAAAACTCAGAGACTGGGAGCTGATGATGCATAACATCCCTGAGTAGAAAAGAATGAACTGATATTATCATTGCATCTAAAGGATAGGGTAGAAATTTTATATTTTATCAGCTTCCCAGTCCTCCTTGACTCCTTTCATTCAGGTCCAGTGTGGTTAGTTTGTAACTTGTCACTTCCCATCTTTGCAAAGTCTGATGAGAAGCTAATCAAAACATTTTAAGGAGATGTAAGAAGGAGATTCCCATGGACAGAGGAGCCTGGCGGGCTACAGTCCACGGGGTCGCAAAGAGTCGGACACGACTGAGTGACTTCATGTTCACTTTCACTTTTGGAGAAGGAGGTGGCAACCCACTCCAGTGTTCTTGCCTGGAGAATCCCAGGGACTGGGGAGCCTGGTGGGCTGCCGTCTCTGGGGTCGCAGAGAGTCGGACAGGACTGAAGCGACTTAGCAGCAGCAGTAGCAGCAGCAAGAAGGAAGTTATACGGAGTGAAGTCTGCGCAGTGAAGAGATAGGGTGGTCCTCACTGAAGTTACCCATCGCCCATTCACCGGCTTGGCTCTGTATCCAGTCGAGGAGGACCACCTGGGGAGCCGTATTTCTCTCTACCTTGGAGGAACCCTTCTGAGTCAGGAAGTGGATGGTGGAGTACTTGCTTCTTTTATTTAGAGTATTCCCAGTCTTCCATTTACAATTTTGTTTGGTTCTTCATGAAAAATTCTTTTGGATAACTACAGTTTATGCCAGAAGAAGAAACTGTGCTTGTTTTCATATGTTATGGTTAATTAAATTGATTCTAATCAGTAAGTTTGCACATTTGAACTTAATTTTGGAGATTTTTTCAGTAAGCCCATAGTAGTGATGGGCTTTAAATGGAGGGTTTATGGAGATATCTTTTAATGGCCTTGATGTAAAGCACCAAGAAAGTTTATAATATTTTTAATGGAGAATGGATAAGCAGGGGAGCAGAACATAAGATAGTTTTTAAGTATTTAGAGACCTTGAATTTTTATTTGCTTTGCAAAGTCTGTTAGTCGCCCCTGACAAGAAGCCTGCAGATTCAAGTGTCTGCAGTCGCCTGTCCCTTCAAAGCTGCTCTCTGTGGGGCTCCTGATCTGGTCTGATGCAGGCAGGGGAAGGGATTATGTTTTATCCCCATTGAATGGACGGATCTTTAGTCTTTAGTTCTCAATATATACTGTCCCAAGACAACAAAATATGCTTCACCATTTTGATCATGTGGCCTTTGGCAGGAAAGAGTCTACATGTGACTCTGGGACAAAGTCAAAATGCTCTAAACGAAGTGGCCTTCGTTTAAAGCTGTTTGGTTAGGCTTGGTGGGCAAAGACTCAGTTCCACTAAGCCACAGAAACTTAGGCCTCTAGTGACGTTCAGTATTCCATCAACATTTCATAGTTGTGATTTCCTTGCAACTGGAGTGATTTTTTTCAAGGTAGCATAGGCACGGAGTGGCAGAGATGGAACTCAGTGCCAGGCCTTCTGACCCCAAGCCTAATGCATTTTTAATCCCCTGTGTTGTGTATAATGTCGATTATTTTAACTTATCAAGACTAGCATCCTGAATATGCATGTCATTGATTGCACACAAAAATGATTAAATGCAAACCAATCACCACTGCTTAAAGCAATGGCAGATACATATCTTGCCCCGTAAAGGCCCCACTAAACAAGGATGTTGAGAGGGGAACATGCTCCCTGGGGCTCACAGCCCCCAAATGCCTTTCTTTGATGCTAATTCCCACTGGGAACCAGGAATTTCCTGCTACTTTTCACCTCCTTCAAGAGGAACACTAAACTAGGGTGTTCTATTTTCTCTCTGGGCTAGCAGATTCCTAAGAACAGTGACTATGAGTAGTCCACTTGAAATTTCTGTCCATCATAATAACTATCATGCTGATAGCTCAGTTGGTAAAGAATCTGCCTGCAATGAAGGAGACCCCAGTTTGATTCCTGGATTGGGAAGATTCAATGGAGAAGGGATAGGCTACCCACTCCAGTATTCTTGGGCTTCCCTTGTTGCTCAGCTGGTAGAGAATCTGCCCTGCAATGCGGGAGACCTGGGTTTGATCCCTGGGTTGGGAAGATCCCCTGGAGAAGGGAAAGGCTACCCACTCCAGTATTCTGACCTGGAGAATTCCATAGACTGTGTAGTCCATGGGGTCGCAAACAGTCAGACACAACTGAGTGACTTTCACTTCACTGACATACTCAACCTGTAGATGCTGAATGAATGAAAGGGCCTAGATAACTGGAGTGACTTGTCTAGATGGAATTAGCATTGAGAAAATTAAGTACATCTTGCATTATTGAAGCAAAATAAAAACTTCAGTAACTCTGCTTTCTTTTTTTGACATGCCAGCTTCCTTCATTGTTAGCGGCCTCCTCCAGGCTTGCTGAATTTGACTCTCTGACTCTGTGGTTTCATCTGCTGCAATTCTGTGGATCTGGCCTTTCCTGCTCCATCAGTTGTCAAGCTGCTTCTCTTTTAATGCAGCATAACAAACTGTTTTAATAATGCATTTGTTGTACAATGAAGTTCTCTTAAATCTAGTTCTGATAGCGATTTGGAAGCACAATATGCTTATATTTTCAAATTTTGCTGTTGAAGGAAACTGAAATCTGAATATTTCTCTATCATTCTGATAAATTTCCATCATGGACCCTCATGTGAATAGTACAATTTAGCCAATGGCCTCTTGTGGATAATAGACCAATGCATCAGAATTAAACAGAGCTGAGTCCATGCATCTTTTAAAATCATCAAATACAAAGTCCTCCTGGTCACATAAATATAAATGAAAGGTTGATTGTATTACAGCCTGCAAGCATACAGTGTGTGTTAAGATAGCTGCATGGCAGCCTACGCTATTGATTATTAAACTCAGATGTGAATTTTTCCATCAGGGTCTTCAGAGTTTGGATTCTTTATTTTTCTCTTGGTAGCCACATCTTAAAAAAACCTATATTTTTTCTTTTTACATGCAGGAGGGCAGAATCTTTCTTAGAGGCCAGGGCAGTGCTTCGGGTCTACTGAAAGGGAATGGATTCTCGTACTGCTGCGTTCTGGGCACCATGTCCTCAGCACAAGACTGCTGTAGGCCTTGCTGGGTTGTCCTGGGGAGCTGCAGGAGAATTCTGCACTATTGCACCGGCTCTGTCACAAGTTAGGCTGCAGAGGGCTTTTCTTTGGTCTTTTCCAAGCAAACTCTTAAGTTTTTCAGACTATCTGTCGTTACTCCTTCAACTCCAGACAAATTTTTCAAAAGGGAAGATCCTCAAGTGGTGTAGGAGGAACAAGGGATTCACAGAGGTGTTGCAACAGGTACATTCATAGAGAGAGCGGCTCAGAATGTTTTTCTTCCTTACAATCTCAGGAAGGAACACATCAGTGGCTCCAGAATTTCTACAACATTAAGTTCAGCCACATGAAATTGCTGACATGCAATCATTCTTGATGTTAAAAAAGGTTATTTAGTGTGGTTCAACCTAATGGAAAGAGCTTAGGAACAGCAAGTTGGTTGGGGGTGGGAACTTCGGAGGCTTGTAATTGGATTAGCAAATAAAAACAAAATCATTGTTTTAACTATATATATTTCTATATATGGATTGCTTAAGGGAAGCACTAATGGATATTACTGGGGGCCAAAATCCTCTCAGTAGCCACCTTCTGTGCTGTGCTTGATGGAGAGAAGGCAGTTGGGTGAAGGGCTCTGTGATAACCATCAAGAGTTAATACAGGTTCAGATTACTCTTATACACACATTCTTTGGTTTTTCTTTCTGGTTCCTCTATTTTTCAATTGGCCAGTGACTTAAAGAAGAGAAAAAGAGGGAATTTACCAGAAATTAGAGAATATCCCCCAAATATATCAGTTATAAATAGAGTTAAAATTCAGTGAAGCAGAATCAGGCATATGAATCATAACTGTGATTTTACTAGGGTAAGCACTTATGGGAGCAATTTGTCAATATGAAAGAACATATTTTGAAAATCAAAGAAAACATACTTTAGGCACTCAATGACAGTGCATTTTATGTAGCACAGAAATCCTGGCCAAACAAACTGTAGGCATATGATGGGGATGCTCTGCATTTGTGGGGCTCAGTGTGTACGTCTGTGTGTGTGAGTGTAACATGAAAGACTACAAGGACATTTATAGATGTATCAACCTCTTTGTGAGCCTCCTTTCTTTATTTCATCCCCCTTAATTTTTCTGCTTCTTAACTTCAGTCTGACTGTCACATCATAGAAGGAGAATGTCATGTAATGAGGCTGTGTACTCAGTATGAGACCACCTGAAGTCCTCAATGGACTGGTTCTGGGATGCTAAAGCTGTTTATTCTACAATTTAAATCCTCTGTGAAACACCAGTGCCCCTAAGAAGGAAGGTATACTGACTTTTCCATCACTTCCAATCTCTACTTCATTACCAAGTCCTGTGTTTTTTATTCACTGTATGTTTAAAAAATTTGTTTTCACCTCTTCTTGCTATATCTACCATCACTGCCTTAGTTCAGTCTCTCATCTTCTTTGTCTTGGACTTCAGCAACCATCTCCCAATGGTGTCTTTCCCTCCAATATCTGGTCTTATCCTCCTCAAATGCACTCTCCACAGTCTGGCATTCAAAACTGAGCAGTTAAAATCTACTGTGGAAAGCCCTTTCTCCACAGAGCAAATTCTAGATGGCAATCATTACATGCTTTGCTTCCATCCCCATCACCTTGAGTGACCCCATCTCCTCCACTGCCCCTCACACTGGTGACGGCCACACAGAGCATGGCACTTCATGCCACCGCTTCTTCCTCCGCCCAGAAGGATCTCTTCTGCTTAGAGTTTTGTTCTTCAGTCGCTCAATCATGTCCGACTCTTTGTGACCCCATGGACTGCAGCACAACAGGCTTTCCTGTCTTTCACCATCTCCCAGAGCTTACTCAAACTCATGTCCATCGAGTCTGTGATGCCATCCAACCATCTCATCCTCTGTCATCCCCTTCTTCTCCTGCCCTCAATCTTTCCCAGCATCAGGGGCTTTTCCAATGAGTTGGCTTTTCACATCAGGTGGTCAAAGTATTGGAGCTTCAGCTTCAACATCACTTTTTACAATAAATATTTAGGACTTATTTCCTTTAGATTGACTGGTTTGACCTCCTTGCAGTCCAAGGGACTCTCAAGAGTCTTCTCCAACACCACAGTTCAGAAGCACCAATTCTTCAGTGCTCAGTCTTCTTTATGGTCCAACTCTCACATCCATACATGACTACTGGAAACACCATAACTTTGACTAGATGGACCTCTGTCTGCTTGGAATGACTTTCTCCAAACCAGAGCCCACAGTATTTTCACATGGTCACACCATACTGAGTTGTGCTTGTTTCATTCACTCATTTACTCATTCTTTCTTTATTTTACTGCTCAGTTGTCATGGATAGAAGGTTAAACCACAGGTTTTAGTGACCTTACTTTTATGTCAGGATGAATACAGTTGGCCCTATGTATCTACAGATTCTGCATCCATAGATTCAACCAACCATGGATTGAAATATTTGGGAAAAAACACCAGAAAGTTCTAAGTAGCAAAACTTGAATTTTATGCATACCAGCAACTGTTTACATAGCATTTACATTGTAGCTAAAACTATATATAGCATTTACATTGTATGAGGTATTCTAGAAATGATTTAAACTCTATAGAGGAAGGATATACACACTGCTATGCTCATTGCAGTATTATTTACAACAGCCAAGATGTGGAAGCAGCCCAAGTCCTCACCAACAGAGGAATGGGTAAAGAATATGTGGTACATACATACACACACATATATATATTCTATTGTGTATATATAGATATATAGATTACGAGTCATAAAAAAGGACATAATCTTACCATTTGCAACAAGAGGGATGTAAAGGGTGTTATGCTAAGTGAAATAAGTCAGAGAGAGAAAGACAAACACTATGATTTCTTTTCCATGTGGATTCTAAAAAAACAAACAACAAAAAACCTAACTAAACAGAAACAGAGTCATAAGTACAGAGAACAAACTGGTGGTTGTCGGGGTGGGGGTAGGACATGAGAGAAACAGGAGAGGGGATTTAAGCTGTACTATTTTCCAGTTACAAAATAAATGAGTCATGAATATGAAATGTACAATGTCAGGAATATAGTCAATAATTATGTCATGTATTTGTATAGTGACAAATGATACTAGATGTATTATGGTGATTATTTTGAAATGTATAGAAATTTTGAATTATTATATTGTGCATCAAGAACTGAAATAATATTCTAGGTTTGTTGTACTTCAAAACTAAACAAACTCTTGAAAAACAGGTCAGATTTGTATTAGGGGATTAGGGGAAGGGAGATTAGATGAAATTAGTCAAAAAGTACAACCTTCCAGTTATAAGATAAATAAGTACTAGAGATGTAATGATTAATATAATTAACATGATTAATATAATTAACACTGCTGTATGTTATATATGAAAGTTGTTAAGAGAGTAAATCCTAAGAGTTCTCATCAAAGGGGAGAAATTTTTTCTACTTCTTTTGTTTTGTATCTATATGGGATTATGGATGTTCACTAAATTTATCATGGTAATCATTTCATAGTGTATGTAATTCAAATCATTATACTGTACTATACCCCTTAAAATTATACAGTGCTGTATGTCGATTACAAACACAAACAAAATGAATAAATAAAGTGTATGGGAGGCTGTGCTTAGATTATATACAAATACTATAGAAGTTTATACAAATGACTTAGTATTCACAAATTTTGTATCCACAAATGTCTTGGAACCAAACCCCATGGGTACCAAGGAACTATTGTGCTAAATTTTTTTAATATAAATTTATTTATTTTAATTGAAGGTTAATTACTTTACAATATTGTATTGGTTTTGCCATACATCAACATGAATCCGCCACAGATATACACGAGTTCCCCATCCTCAACCCCTCTCCCTCCACCCTCCCCGCACCATCCCTCTGGGTCATCCCAGTGCACCAGCCCCAAGTGGGGCTTTGGGGCAGAAGGAGAGCAAGAGAGTATTATGACTTAGACTAATTATCTAATATTACTCCTTAGAGATGGTTTGATGGGTTTTTAAGTTAGGGTCCATGGATATCATGTATCAGTGTATTTCTTTCTGGGGATGAAGCCTATAGCTTTATTTATAGCCTCAAAGGAATTCAAAACCCAGAAGGATTAAGAGGAGAGTGTATGTATATCTTTGTGTGTGTGTGTGTGTGTGTGTGTGCATGTGTGCACATTCCAGCTACCTTTTCTTATTCTTAGAAAATTTCCTTCCATTTTAGACCATTTCTACTCATATGCTATTTGTAATAAATTGCCTTTTCTTTCAAACATTCACATTTATGCCTCAATTGAAAAATCTTTGCTGAAATTTTAAGCAATTCTTTATCTTTTTCCATAAAACCATATTATTAGTACAAACAGATGTCTGACAATCAACACAGAATGTTTAAACTTGGGCTTCAAAGCTTTTGAAAGATGTCAGATTACAGAAATAATGATTACTTTTATCATAGATGTATTACTAAAGATCAAAGTCACAAAGTAAAATTTGTTGGCACAAGTTAGAAAAAGGTAAAACAACAATAACTATAGCAACACAGATATAAGAAAATATCTTAAGAGGAAAGTATTGTTCTTGAAAATATGTACTTAAGTCAGACACAGTAAACAAACACAGAAATATGTAGACAGATTAAAAGCGTATCAAATGGTAATGATGACCCTATGTGCAAGACAGCAAAAGAGACACAGATGTAAAGAACAGTCTTTTGGACTCTGAGGGAGAAGGTGAGGGTGGGATGATTTGATAGAATAGCATTGAAACATGTATATTATCATATGTGAAGCGGATCGCCAGTCCAGGTTTGATGCATGAGACAGGATGCTCAGGGCTGGTGCACTGGGATGACCCTGAGAGATGGGATGGGGAGGGAGGTGGGAGGTGGGTTCAGGATGGGGAATACATGTACACCCATAGCTGATTCATGTCAATGTATGGCAAAACCCACCACAATATTGTAAAGTAATTAGCCTCCAATTAAAATAAAGAAATTAATTAAAAAATAAATAAAAAGAGCTAAAAAATAAATACTGAATCCCCCCCCCCAAAAAAGCCTATCAAATGCTCAATTTAAAACACAGTTATCTAATGAGACCATGGATGTGAAAGAAGATTTTATTTGAAAGAAAGATTATCTTGGATAGAAATTGAGAAAATTTGTGAAGATTGTATTAAGGAATTTGAAAACACTTTCTCTGATATCTAAATAACTAATTTTTTAAGTGAAAGAATTAAAGCTTGAACTTTTCAAATAAAGACAAATGCGAAATGTTTGTATGCTAGAGAGAATAATTTAGTGTAATAGTCTCAAAGGTTTTTTTTTTTTTTCCTCCCCTGTATGTTCTAAGTTACAGTATGCTTGGGAATTGAATGGAATAAATATTGCCCTGGGAAATTTAGGTAAGAATTGGGCTTCTCCCTGTTTGGAAAAGAGTGTAAGTGATTGAAACTCCAAAAATGATAAAGAGTGTGTAAAGTGAAGAAGGAGAAGAAAGAATTAGGAAAAATGGGGAGGAATAAGAAAAGGTAGAGGAAGAATGAAAAAGAATAACAACAAAGAGGCTAAAAGAAAGAGGAGGGAGTAAAACAGGAAGGAAAAAAAGAGGAGCGGAGGAGGAAGGAGGAGAAGATAGGGAGATAGGAGATACAAGACTGCTGGGCTGGAATGCCTTACTTGTGATTGCTGTGTGTGATTCTGAAGAATCTTGAGAATTGTGTTCCCTGGCCCTCTACACTGCCTGGTAAAGGATCAGGAGAGAACTTCTCGGAGGCAAGGTCCCAGTAGTTATGCATTTGTGCAGTGTAAGAAGATTGCCTTTTCACAAGGTCTTAGCTGGGACCAGAATTTACAGAAGAGAGAATTTATTTAAAATCAAAAGGCTTGAGCCAATGTGCCCATGCCATGGGATTCACCGGCCCTATTGTGTACCCTAACATCCAGAAACAGCTGGCTTGGTAGCTCAGTGGGATGGTCTATGAAGACTCAGTTACCACTCTGGTTGGGTTGCAGCCTGTATGTTATTCTACAAGACGTGGATTCAACCTGAGCCAGTGACCAATATCTGGTGCTGTTTTTTCCACAGCCAGAACACAGGAGTCCTGACACCAAAGAAGTGTGGCATATCTCATTATTATCACCAAATATCCTTAACAGTTTTTATTTATCCTTGTGTTACTGAACTCAAGTTCTGGTGCTTGCCACTCCAAAGACAATACTTGAGAGACAAGTGTTGGTAGGAGTGGAATTGCTTTATTCAGGAGGTCAGCAACTTGAGGAGAAGGTGGACTAATGTCCAAAAGTCAACTCCCCACTGCCTACTGGGGGCAAGACCTTTTAAAGGGGAGTTTTATGGGGGTATAAGCAGAGCAAGGGAGCTATGTGCAAAACAGCACAGTCAGCTCTGACGATTACCTTGAAATTAGTTCTGCAGTGGTCTGGTCAGTGTCATCTTGATTGTTATAAGTAGAGCTAATCTTCAGTTCCAGGATCAGTTTGTTCCCATTTCTTTGAGGCCAGTTCTTGCAATTGTATAAGATGGAGCAACTTATGTCAAAGCTATAGTCTAGTCATCATGTTGGTAACTTCTTCCACCTAGGTAGGGGTTTCAGTGTCTGCAGAATAGCTCAGAGGATATGACACAGAATATTTATCTATAGCTCTTGAGGAGGAACTAAATGTCTTTGACTTTGTTTAATAAGTTAACTGTTATTATTTCATCCTGTTTGACTGCCTTTCTTTGTTTCTGCATTTTTTCATTTCTTTCATTAAATTTATTTAAAAGAATCATTGCCAGGACTCATGTGGAGGAGCTTTTCCCTGTGTTTTCTTCTAAGAGTTTTATGGTGTCAGGCCTTACATTTAAGTCTGAAATCTGTTTTGAGTTAATCTTTTTGTGAGCAGTATAAGAGAAGCATTTAGGCTTATTCTTTTGCAGGTGAATATTCAATTTTCCCATAGCATCTTTGTCCTTGTTAAATATCCCTTTTGAAAACTCCTCTGTTTCATCACCAACAGAGTTGGCTTTGTTGTATGTGATCAAGAGCTCTGTCTGATATTATCAATTGCCCACTTCCTAACTTACAAAACTAATACTTATAAAACTAATAGTTTATGAGGGGCTTCCCTGGGGGCTTGGATGGTACAAAATCAGCCTGCAATGCAGGAGACCCTGGTTTGATCCCTGGGTTGGGAAGATCCCCTTGAGAAGGATATGGTAACCACTCCAGTATTCTTGCCTGGAGAATCCATGGGCCAAGAGGAGCTTGGCAGGCTATAGTCCGTGGGATCATAAAGAATTGGGCATGACTGAGTGACTAACACACACACAATAGTTTATGAAACATTCATCTAGGTGATTAGGAAGATTCTTGGATTTTGTAGGCAAATGGCAGTTTCTAGATATTATTACAATATCCATTTTTATAGATGGGAAAACTGAGGCTCACAAGAGTCAAGTAACTTAATAGGTGGCAGGTCTGAGGCCTGCCAGTAGTGTGTTGCTCTATCCTGTGATTCTTTTAACTATCTGGACGGGATGGGAGGAGAAATTGTCAGACCTGAGAGTGTCACGACTGCACTCTGAGTTCATTGTTGTCAGAGAGTATCAATATTGTCTTGAAAGCTTTGTCTGTTTTCAGTACACCTGCTGCTCTGATGAGTAAGTCACTTGCCATCACAGGAGAGATTGTAGAGGACACCAGGAATATGGTTCAGAAATCTCTTCTAAGCATTTCCCATAATATGTGAATGGAAGCTTTTCTGCTCTTCCTTTCTAGGACTGGAAGGAGGCGTTCTGGAAATCAGGAATCTTCCTTATTGTGTTGTAATGCATTCCCTTAGCTGTGTAATCTGACTCAGAGCTCCCTACCTCAAAGCCCTCAGGGGCCTTTGTTGGTGCTACCGAGCTCTTAGGCCTTGATTTCCCTGCTCTTTGATCTCTTAATTTCCCTGTCTTTGCTCTTTTCTCTTAAACTACCTTGCTATTCTTTCCAGTACTTCTCCTCTTCCCCACAGAATTAAAGTTCTGGAAAAATGTTCTTTGCACCTATTGCTTAGATATAATAGCTTTTGTGGATTAGAAAAAAGTTTCCTGATATTTCTTAAATAATGTGATACTTAACTTCATTATTTCTAAGACTTTCTCCAGGCTAAATAAATGCTGTTTGTAGTGTTTGCACCTTCCAAATAATTGCAGACATTTCTTTAGTCTTGCAATTATAAATATTTATCCCCATTAACCTTTTTATTTGCACCATACTTGGTGATTCTCAGTTCAGCTTTGTTTTCTATTCTCTGATTTTTTTTTCAAATAGAATGTTGTTATTGTACAATCACAAAATCATGTTCGACCCTTTGTGACCCCATGCCCGGCAGCATGCCAAGCTTCCCTGTCCCTCACCTGGAGTTTGCTCATGTCCACTGAGTCAGTGATGCTGTTTAACCTTCTCAAGTTGAATACAGGGCTCCAAATTAGACATTCTATTCTAAGTTCAGATCCATTAGAGTTGGAATGAAGGGACATGGGATTTCCTCTCTGCATAAGGCAATAGTTTTGTATTTAACCCAAGATAGGTCTCCTTTTGGGGTGGGAAATGGCAGCTTTCATGTAACATCATAAGATGTGCATATTCTATGACTGCTGTCATATATGTATTACACATTCTGTATCTCTTCCTTTTTTCCTTCTTTGTATTTTTAACCACTGCAGGTTTATTTATTACTGTGTTGTCTTCACTGTTATTAGCAACAGCTCTCAATGTAGTATCATCTGCAAACTTCATTTAAGTACCATTTGCTGTCTCTGCTAGATCATTAATAAAGATGTCAGCCATAAGCATCTTGGAAAGTTGCTACAACTTCACTTTTAGGAAAAGGGGAGGATGTAGAGTGTTTCCTGACATAAAATATTGAGCTCCTCTCCTTGTTTTATTGGTGTCTGAGGCCCTCCCAAGTGTCTGCTGAGACGGTGGCCCCTCCGCTAACAGGGACTTGGCTGCATGCTGCTTCTTGTCATGTTTTCACTGTGTTAAAATGAGTTTTCTTAAATTAAAAAAAATCACTGATTTTTGTTAAATCAACAGGAAAAAATGTCAAGTATTTCTAAAAATTTGAAATGTTGATATTTGGGAAGTCAGATAGGCAAAGAACTGAGGAATAACATTTAAGCCAAAGAATTCTATTATCTCAGGAGGTGGATATAGATAAAAAACAAGCCTAAAGAAAGGAACTCATTTACCTGTCCCCAGGTGTGTTTTGGGTGAAATTTATGTATTTCCATCTTTCCCTTTTCTCTGATCTGCTCAGGGCTCCTTACACTGTCCACATCTGTCTGCCAGCCTATGTTTGGATAATGAATACATGCCCTCCAAGCTGTATGACAGCCTCTTCATCTTAGACTGGGGCAAACTTTTAGGTGCAGCCATTGAAAAACCTTTCCTCTTTCACATGTCCTGTCATCACTCTCCTTTTCTCCTCCCGAAACTCAGACATGGATCATCACTTAGGTGCAGGTTGACTGACCTCCCCAACTCTCCAAAATCTGACAAAATCTGACTTAGGACCCAAGCAGAAAAGAAATTGCCAAATCAAAACAGATAGTCCACATACTGCAATTCATTGGTTCTGATTATATACACAATTCCAGCAAGCTGGTGGCCAGATTGGTGATTCTTTGTGTGTGTTTGCTGTGTTCCCTCCTCTTCCTTTCTAAGCAGGTAGAAATTATGCAGGGTGGGAAGCAGAGCCTGCTGAAGAGCTAGAGCTGTCTCTGTCATTTGTGATGTCAGTCTGGACTTCAGGCTTTCACAATATTTCTGCAAATGTTACTGCAAGAGAGGAGAAAGGTTTACACAAGACTGGGAAGGTCAAAGTAGAACTGAAGGCCTTGCCTGCAGCAGTCCTGGGATCTGATCCCTGTAGGGCTGGGGGAGGGGGTAGGAACTGATGCTGAAAGATCCCAGAGTCTTAGGCACATGTGGCCACAGAAATACTCCTGGGCTCTGTGAGCAGCGGGAAAGAGGCACTTGGAGGAAACCTACATCTGGTGTGCACTGACAACTGATGACCACAGGAACTCAGGGGAACCTTGACACAACCTGGGGAGAAGAGACCAGTGACACCAAAGAGTGCTATTTCTTGTCAGCCAAATGGCATGGATCTTGGAGTTAAAGAGATTTAAATAAAACAGTAAAAATGCTTTTTCCCACCTAAGTTGTGGTCTTAGAGTTCTCTTTGCTCTATTTGATTATCTACTTGCCTGGTGAGTAGTAAACTAAAGTGGATAACTGGTTTACTGAAAGTCACAGAGGGTTCACACTACTGACATAAAGAAAATAAAATCCTTTGATTTGGAGGGAACAGTTCATCAAGGATCCCTGGGGAAGTGGCAGGTGTGGAAGAGTTTATTGTCCCCAAGCGTCTGTCCTTCCTTCAAGTGACAGGGTACACCACCTCCCACTGTATTTCCCAGACTCCCTTACAGTTAGCTGTGATCATGTGACCACATTTTGGCTGCTGAGAAATGAGCAGAAGCCACTTTGCTGCACATCCTTAAAAATAAAGTCGATTGGACCTGTTCCCTTTGCTCCTTCCTTTAGGCTAGAACAGAGACGTGGCATTGACCCAGCTTTGATCATGCAAGAAAAAAGATAATCCAGAAGAAGTTGAAGAACGGAGACAGAAGAAATCTGGTTTCCTGAGTGACTTTTCAAAGAGAAGCTACTCAACAAGGCTACACTATCCACACAATTACAGGAGAGAAATAAACCTCTGTCTTATGAAACCCTTTCTATTTTTAGTGACTTTTTGTTACAGGAACTTAACATTTACTTCAACATATATAGAAGATACCAATATTTGCTTGCTGCATCTGTTATCAAACATGTAAACAATAATGTTAACATCCTCTGTTTGAGAAGTAGAGAGTGAATTATAAAAATTCTGAAGATTGGATGTTTAAGTTTTAAACATACCATATGCATAAACATTATTTTTGTCCTTGAATTTTATGTTTAATATATAATGAGGAGCTCTACCTCCCCTCCCCCCACATCACCAAATATTCTTCAGAAACATTCTTTTTAATGAGATGACATCTGGATATGCATAATTTATTAATGAACCTCATGTTGTTAGGTATTTAAATCATTTCCAGGCTTTTAGGTTATTTGTAGTGCTGCCATGAATATTTTGGCACATAAATCTTGGTCTTTCTCTTTTATAATTTCCTAAGGTTGGTGTCTTAGAAGTAGAATATGTGATGTAGATATCAATTTTCCTCTTTTTTCCAGTCCTGGACCATCCAAGACAATCTTCAAACAGTCCTAATACCAAACCTTCGCCCTATGTATCTCCAAAAACAAATATTTTAAAAGATGTTTTATCCAAATTTGCTTCTAAAATGAAATTCATTTTCTATAATATAAAGTTCTGGAATCTCCTTAATTACAATTTACCTTTTACAAATTTATTTATTTATTTTGACCGCATATTAAGTTTTTTATTTTTTCTCTCAAGTGTGACGTTTTAGATAATTTCTAAATAACCTTTTTTTAGCTTTTAAAAATTATTTATCATTGACTGATCATTATTTACAGTATTGGTTTGATTTCTGTCATACATCAGCCTGAATTAACTGTAGGTATAGGTGTACATATGCCCCTGCCCTCTTGAATTTCTCCCACTTCCTGCTCATTGCCACCCCTCTAGGTTATTACAGAGCCCCCATTTGAGTTCCCTGAGTCATGCAGCAAATTCCCATTGGCTATCGATTTACATATGTTAGTATAAATGCATCCATACTACTCTCTCCGTTTATCTCACCCTCTCCCTCTTCTCCCCCACCCTTGTGCATAAGTCTGTTCTCTATGTCTGCGTCTCCATTGCTGCTCTGTGAACAGGTTTATCAGTATCATCCTTCTAGATTCCATATATATGCATCAATACACGGTATTAGTTTTTCTCGTTCTTTTTTTTTTAAATTTTGTTTCTTATTTATTTATTTATTTTTACAATATTGTATTGGTTTTGCCATACATTGACATGAATCCACCATGGGTGTACATGTGTTCCCCATCCTGAGCCCCCCCTCCCATCTCCCTCTCTATCCCATCCCTCTGGGTCATCCCAGTGCACCAGACCCTAGAATCCTGTATCATGCATTGAACCTGGACTGGTGATTCGTTTCACATATGGTAACATATATGTTTCAATGCCATTCTCCCAAATCATCCCACCCTTGCCCTCTCCCACAGACTCCAAAAGACTGTTCTATACATCTGTGTCTCTTTTGCTGTCTTGCATACAGGGTTATCGTTAACCATCTTTCTAAATTCCATATATATGCGTTAGTATACTGTATTGGTGTTTTTCTTTCTGGCTTACTTCACTCTGTATAATAGGCTCCAGTTTCATCCATCTCATTAGAACTGATTCAGATGTATTCTTTTTAATGGCTGAGCAATACTCCATTGTGTATATGTACCACAGCTTTCTTATCCATTCATCTGCTGATGGACGTCTAGGTTGCTTCCATATCCTGGCTATTATAAACAGTGCTATGATGAACATTGGGGTACACATGTCTCTTTCAATTCTGGTTTTCTCGGTGTGTATGCACAGCACTGGGATTACTGGGTTGTATGGCAGTTCTATTTCCAGTTTTTTAAGGAATCTCCACACTGTTCT
The DNA here is from genome assembly GCF_000754665.1 of Bison bison bison. Classification (NCBI taxonomy): domain Eukaryota; kingdom Metazoa; phylum Chordata; class Mammalia; order Artiodactyla; family Bovidae; genus Bison; species Bison bison. Next base: position 1,445,735 of record NW_011494904.1, on the reverse strand, counting down.
CCATAGTGGATGTACTAGTTTGCACTCCCACCAACAGTGTAAGAGGGTTCCCTTTTCTCCACACCCTCTCCAGCATTTATTGCTTGTAGACTTTTGGATCACAGCCATTCTGACTGGCGTGAAATGGTACCTCATTGTGGTTTTGATTTGCATTTCTCTGATAATGAGTGATGTTGAGCATCTTTTCATGTATTTGTTAGCCATCTGTACATCTTCTTTGGAGAAATGTCTGTTTAGTTCTTTGGCCCATTTTTTGATTGGGTCGTTTATTTTCTGGAAATGAGCTGCAGGAGTTGCTTGTATATTTTTGAGATTAATTCTTTGTCAGTTGTTTTGTTTGCTATTATTTTCTCCCATTCTGAAGGCTGTCTTTTCACCTTGCTTATAGTTTCCTTTGTTGTGCAGAAGCTTTTAATTTTAATTAGGTCCCATTTGTTTATTTTTGCTTTTATATCCAGTATTCTGGGAGACGGGTCATAGAGGATCCTGCTCTGATTTATGTCGGAGAGTGTTTTGCCTATGTTCTCCTCTAGGAGTTTTATAGTTTTTGGTCTTACATTTAGATCTTTAATCCATTTTGAGTTTATTTTTGTGTATGGTGTTAGAAAGTGTTCTAGTTTCATTCTTTTACAAGTGGTTGACCAGTTTTCCCAGCACCACTTGTTAAAGAGATTGTCTTTTCTCCATTGTATATTCTTGCCTCTTTTGTCAAAGATAAGGTGTCCATAGGTGCGTGGGTTTATCTCTGGGCTTTCTATTTTGTTCCATTGGTCTATATTTCTGTCTTTGTGCCAGGACCATACTGTCCTGATGACTATGGCTTTGTAGTATAGACTGAAGTCAGGCAGGTTGATTCCTCCAGTTCCATTCTTCTTTCTCAAGATTGCTTTGGCTATTCAAGGTTTTTTGTATTTCCATACAAATTGTGAAATTATTTGTTCCAGCTCTGTGAAAAATACCGTTGGTAGCTTCATAGGGATTGCATTGAATCTATAGATTGCTTTGGGTAGTATACTCATTTTCACTATATTGATTCTTCCGATCCATGAACATGATATATTTTTCCATCTCCATTAGTGTCCTCTTTGATTTCTTTCACCAGTCTTTTATAGTTTTCTATATATAGGTCTTTAGTTTCTTTAGGTAGATATATTCCTAAGTATTTTATTCTTTTCGTTGTAATGATGAATGGAATTGTTTCCTTAATTTCTCTATTTTCTCATTATTAGTGTATAGGAATGCAAAGGATTTCTGTGTGTTGATTTTATATCCTGCAACTTTACTATATTCATTGATTAGTTCTAGTAATTTTCTGGTGGAGTCTTTAGGGTTTTCTATGTAGAGGATCATGTCATCTGCAAACAGTGAGAGTTTTACTTCTTCTTTTCCAATGTGGATTCCTTTCATTTCTTTTCTGCTCTGATTGCTGTGGCCAAAACTTCCAAAACTACGTTGAATAGTAATGGTGAGAGTGGGCACCCTTGTCTTGTTCCTGACTTTAGGGGAAATGCTTTCAATTTTTCACCATTGAGGATAATGTTTGCTGTGGGTTTGTCATATATAGCTTTTATTATGTTGAAATATATTCCTTCTATTCCTGCTTTCTGGAGAGTTTTTATCATAAATGGATGTTGAATTTTGTCAAAGGCTTTCTTTGCATCTATTGAGATAATCATATGGTTTTTATTTTTCAATTTGTTAATGTGGTATTACATTGATTGATTTGCGGATATTGAAGAATCCTTGCATCCCTGGGATAAAGCCCACTTGGTCATGGTATATGATCTTTTTACTGTGTTGTTGGATTCTGATTGCTAGAATTTTGTTAAGGATTTTTGCATCTATGTTCATCAGTGATATAGGCCTGTAGTTTTCTTTATTTGTGGAATCTTTGTCAGGTTTTGGTATTAGGGTGCTGGTGGCCTCGTAGAATGAGTTTGGAAGTTTATCTTCCTCTGCAATTTTCTGGAAGAGTTTGAGTAGGATAGGTGTTAGCTCTTCTCTAAATTTTTGGTAGAATTCAGCTGTGAAGCCATCTGGACCTGGGCTTTTGTTTGCTGGAAGATTTTTGATTACAGTTTCAATTTCTGTGCTTGTGATGGGTCTGTTAAGATTTTCTATTTCTTCCATGTTCAGTTTTGGAAAGCTGTGATCTCTCCATTTTCATTTCTAATTTTATTGATTTGATTTTTCTCCTTTTGTTTCTTGATAAGTCTGGCTAATGGTTTGTCAATTTTATTTATCCTCTCAAAGAACCAGCTTTTGGCTTTGTTGATTTTTGCTATGGTCTCTTTTGTTTCCTTTGCATTTATTTCTGCCCTAATTTTTAAGATTTCTTTCCTTCTACTAATTCTGGGGTTCTTCATTTCTTCCTTTTCTAGTTGCTTTAGGTGTAGAGTTAGGTTATTTATTTGACTTTTTTCTTGTTTCTTGGGGTATGCCTGTATTGCTATGAACCTTCCCCTCAGTACTGCTTTTACAGTGTCCCACAGGTTTTGGGTTGCTGTGTTTTCATTTTCATTCCTTTCTATGCATATTTTGATTTCTTTTTTGATTTCTTCTGTGATTTGTTCGTTATTCAGCAGCATGTTGTTCAGCCTCCATATGTTGGAATTTTAAAATTTTTTCTCCTGTAATTGATATCTAATCTTACTGCATTGTGGTCAGAAAAGATGCTTGGAATGATTTCAATTTTTTTGAATTTATCAAGGCTAGATTTATGGCCCAGAATGTGATCTGTCCTGGAGAAGGTTCCATGTGCGCTTGAGAAAAAGGTGAAATTCATTGTTTTGGGGTGAAATGTCCTATAGATATCAATTAGGTCTAACTGGTCTATTGTATCATTTAAAGTTCGTGTTTCCTTGTTAATTTTCTGTTTAGTTGATCTATCCATAGGTGTGAGTAGGGTATTAAAGTCCCCCACTATTATTGTGTTACCGTTAATTTCCCTTTTCATACTTGTTAGCATTTGTCTTACATATTGCGGTGCTCCTATGTTGGGTGCATATATATTTATAATTGTTACATCATCTTTTTGGATTGATCCTTTGATCATTATGTAGTGTTCTTCTTTGTCTCTTTTCACAGCATTTGTTTTAAAGTCTATTTTATCTGATATGAGTATTGCTACTCATGCTTTCTTTTGGTCTCTATTTGCATGAAATATCTTTTTCCAGCCCTTCACTTTCAGTCTGTATGTGTCCCTTGTTTTGAGGTGGGTCTCTTGTAGACAACATATGTAGGGGTCTTGTTTTTGTATCCATTCAGCCAGTCTTTGTCTTTTGGTTGGGGCATTCAACCCATTTACGTTTAAGGTAATTATTGATAAGTATGATTCCATTGCCATTTACTTTATTGTTTTGGGTTCGAGTTTATACACCCTTTTTGTGTTTCCCGTCTAGAGAAGATCCTGTAGCATTTGTTGGAGAGCTGGTTTGCTGGTGCTGAATTCTCTCAGCTTTCACTTGTCTGTAAAGCTTTTGATTTCTCCTTCATATTTGAATGAGATCCTTGCTGGGTACAGTAATCTGGGTTGTAGGTTATTTTCTTTCATTACTTTAAGTATGTCCGGCCATTCCCTCCTGGCCTGAAGAGTTTCTATTGAAAGATCAGCTGTTATCCTTATGGGAATCCCCTTGTGTGTTATTTGTTGTTTTTCCCTTGCTGCTTTTAATATTTGTTCTTTATGCTTGATCTCTGTTAATTTGATTAATATGTGTCTTGGGGTGTTTCACCTTGGGTTTATCCTGTTTGGGATTCTCTGTTTTCTTGGACTTGGGTGATTATTTCCTTCCCCATTTTAGGGAAGTTCTCAACTATTATCTCCTTAAGTGTTTTCTCATGGTCTTTCTTTTTGTTTTCTTCTTCTGGGACTCCTATGATTTGAATGTGGGGGCATTTAACATTGTCCCAGAGGTCTCTGAGATTGTCCTCATTTCTTTTAATTAGTTTTTCTTTTTTCCTCTCTCATTCATTTCTACCATTCTATCTTCTACCTCACATATCCTATATTCTGCCTCCATTATTCTACTATTGGTTCCCTCCAGAGTGTTTTTGAAATCATTTATTGCATTATTCATTATATATTGACTCTATTTTTATTTCTTCTAGGTCCTTGTTAAAACCTTTCTTGCATCTTCTCAATCCTTGTCTCCAGGCTATTTATCTGTAATTCCATTTTTTTCCCCAATATTTTGGATCATTTTCAGTGTCATTATTCGGAATTCTTTATCAGGTAGATTCCCTATCTCTTCCTCTTTTGTTTGGTTTGGTGGGCATTTATCCTGTTCCTTTACCTGCTGAGTATTCCTCTGTCTCTTCATCTTCTTTATATTGCTGTGTTTCGGGTAGCCTTTCTGTACTCTGGGAGTTTGTGGAGTTCTCTTTATTGTGGAGTTTCCTCACTGTGGGTGGGGTTGTACAGGTGCTTGTCAAGGTTTCCTGGTTAGGGAAGCTTGTGTCGGAGTTCTGGTGGGTGGACCTGGATTTCTTATCTCTGGAGTGCAATGAAGTTTCCAGTAATGAGTTATGAGATGTCAATGGGTTTGGAGTGACTTCGGGCAGCCTGTATATTGAAGCTCAGGGCTGTGTTCCTGTGTTGCTGGAGAACTTGCGTAGTATGTCTTTCTCTGGAACTTGTTGGCCCTTGGGTGGTGCTTGGTTTCAGTGTAGGTATGGAGCCATTTGATGAGCTCCTGTTGATTAATGTTCCCTGTATTCAGGAGTTCTCTGGTTTTTACAGTAGGCTCAAGACTTCTCCATCTATACAGCACCATTGATAAAACATCTAGGTTAAAGAGGAAAAGTTTCTCCACAGTGAGGTACACTCGGAGAGGTTCACAGAGTTACATGGAGAAGAGAAGAGGGAGGAGGGAGATAGAGGTGACCAGGATGGGATGAGGTGGAATCAAAAGAAGAGAGAGAAAGCTAGCCAGTAATCACTTCCTTATGTGCGCTCCACAGTCTGGACCGCTCAGAGATGTTCATGGAGTTATACAGAGAAGAGAAGAGGGAGGAAGGAGACAGAGGTGGCCAGGAGGATAAGGGGGTGAGGGAATCAAAAGGAGAGAGACAGATCCAGCCAGTAATCAGTTCCCTAAGTGTTCTCCACTGTCCAGAACACACAAAGAGATTCACAGAGTTGGGTAGAGAAGAGAAGGGGGAGGGAGGAGACAGAGGTGACCTGGTGGAGAAAAAGGAGAGTCCAAAGGGGGAGAGAGCAGTCAAGCCAGTAATCTCACTCCCATGTAAAAATAGGTACTGAAGATTGGGTTCTTAAAGGTACAAAATTGATAACAAATACCAAAAAGCAAAGATTAAAAATCTAGAGTAGAGGTTGGATTTTCAAAAATACAATATTAAAGAAAGAAAAAAAAACTCACAAAAGTTATTATATATATATATATAGAGAGAGAGAGAGAGAGAGAGAGAGAGAGAGAGAAAGAGAGAGAGTTTGCTTTAAAAAATAGGGTCTCTCTTTTTGGCAAAGTAATAGTAGATTACAAAAATGAAAATTAAAGAAGTAATAGAGGACTTAAAAATTTAAAAAGTTAAAAAATGATAGTAAAAACAGTAAAAATATATCTAGGACTTTCTCTGGTGTTGTTGTGGACAGTGTGAGGTCAGTTCATTTTTGGATAGTTCCTTGATCTGGCTTATATTTCTCAAGATCTATAGGCCCCTTCCTATGTATTTGGTACTAACTACAGGGTTTTAATCTATTGCACCTGTCACTTTCGAGGCGGTTCCCTCTGTTTTAGCTTCTTCTGTTTGCTGGTCTCTTCAGTGTCTAATTTCCGCCCTGACACAAGGGGGCGATGGTGGACACTTTTTTAGGCTCACTTGCTCAGTTGTGCAAATAAGTAACACTGGCATGTGCTCACAGTGTCTTGGCCACACTGGGTTTGTCCCGCTCATGGTGTGTGTGGTTTCCCTGTCTACACTGCTTAGGCTCTAGGTTGCTCTTCCAGGAACTGTGTGAGGCCAGTCCTGGGTTGTATGCACTTCCCAGGTCTAAGCCGCTCAGGTTCAGGTACTCAGGTACTCCTCAGAGGTGCAGACTTGGTTGGGCCTGCGTTTTGTGCCCTTCCCAGGTCCGAGCAGCTCAGGTGACCAGGTGTTTGGTGATTGCAGTCGCTGCAACTTATCACCTCCCCTGTCCCTGCTGTTTGGTTTTCTGGGTGTACAACCAGTGCACCTTCTCAGGTGGATGTTGACTGTCCAGAATCCCAAGAAGTTTTGTTTAGCAACGAAGCCTGATTGCAATTTGGTAGATAATGCCTCTCCGGGGCCACGATTGCCCTCTTCTGGCTCTGGGTGCCCTTGCCTGCACTGGAGGGGGATAGGCCGGCCTGCAGCCAGCTAGCTCTGCTCAGTCCTTTTTCTGTGCGTGGGCCTGATGGTGTCTTAGGTTAGGGCTTTCCGCATAGCTCTAGTCAGTCTTTGTTCTGTGAGCAGGCCTGGCGGTGTCTTAGGTTAGGGCTTTTCACGTGGTAGCTATCCCACAGTCTGGTTTGCTATTTTAAGTTAGTTCCCTCAGATTGCCCTTGGGGCATTCAGGCCTGGTCCTTACTCTAAGTAATGCAGCCCAGTGCCTCCCTGCCCAGCCCCCGCTTGCTAGTGGCGGATGCAGGCATCTGTGCTGCTTCTCCGCTGGAAGTTACGGTTGGGCACATAATCTGTGGGTTTTAATTATTTATTTATACCAAATTGCAATCA
>NW_011494904.1:1429689-1438918 GCF_000754665.1 Bison bison bison | reverse complement strand
TTTTTAAGACTCCCTTACCGGGACGGATATCTGCCCCTACCTCTTTTGTCTCTCATCTTTTATATTTTTTCCTGCCTCCTTTTGAATACAATGGACTGCTTTTCTGGGTGCCTGATGTCCTCTGCCAGCATTCAGAAGTTGTTTTGTGGAATTTACTCAGCGTTCAAATGTTCTTTTGATGAATTTGTGGGGGAGAAAGTGGTCTCACCGTCTTATTCCTCTGCCATCTTAGGACCACCCACAAATATATTTTTTGATTAAATTTGTATATGAATACTTTGCTCCAGTTCAAATATTCTGTTACTTGAATGAGACTTAATATTTTATGCATTCATGCCCTTTTACTTGAATGGAACACCCCTTTTACCATCTTTCCATGTCATTATATGTTCATTCTTCAAGATACCCCTTACTATTCGCCTCCTCTATACAGGCTTTCCAGAACTTCCACCCACATGGATATCTATTACCATGCGAATGTTGGAGCACGTCCCTTTTCATTACATATTCGTTGTATACCTTATATGGCACTACTAGGTTAACCCTAAACGATTGCCCTCAAGTGGTTCTTGAACAATTGTGTGTGTATTTATATGTATAAAGGATATATTTGGAGGTGCTTACTTTCCACAGGCCCATAAAGCTCTAGGTGCTCACAAATCTCCAGCCAAACTGATAAACAGATGAGCTTCTGAGCTAAGGGCAGGCAATGCAGAGTGACTACAACGGTGAGGAGAATGCTGCCCGGCAGAAATGACAACCATAGTGCTGTTCAATGAGGTGATGGACCCTAGAGCTCAGAGTCAGGCTGCATTGGGCCATGTTCAGATATGTGAGCAGTGGAAACCAGGAAAGACAGCAAATAACTCAGAGCGAAGGATTTATGAAAGGTAGAGTTTAGAGAACTCATCATCAAGAGAGGGAGCACCTCTTAATTAAGCACCTGCCTTAATTCCTAGCACCGTTCTGATTTCCAACATATTTTACATGAGGCTCAGCTGTATTTCCTTTTCTTCTTTGAGATAGCCTTACAATGAATCACAATTTTATTTTAGTTCCCTTTCACGTGATTTAAAGAAGCTTGAAGAGGACAAGTCCAATCAGGGGTCTGAGTTCCTTAACAGTAGGAACAATACCCTATACTTTGTTTTCTCTCCTGCAACTTTGTCCTATAAGTTGGTTCAAGCAATTTCCTAAAATATTTTTTATCTCTTCACAATCTCTTATTTCTGTCACTAATGATACCCTCTCCCAAAATGTATCTTTTCATGTATATATTCTTATAACTTCAGCATTTATATGGTTCTGATTGGATTTGAGTCCCAGTTTATCATTTATTAGCTGTGAGATCTCACTATAAAGTGAGAAGATTACACCAGCAGATTGCTAGAAAGCCATTTATGCCACTGGAATTAGAAACCATGATTAACCACCAGGGGAAAAATTTTGAGTTAGGGGCCTAACAATTACATTCATAATTTTCCCACTGAGCAAGTGTCATGCATGGAATAAAAATACAGCTTTTTAATAAAAACTAAGCTCATCAACAGAGCACATGCAAATATGATGATATTTGGGTTTGGATGATGTAGCACTCTACTCAGATACAGTATGTGTTTGTGTGAAATATTTAAAAGAAAACAAAACAGATGTATGGTAATTGAAACAATGCTACCGGATTAAAAAAAAAAAAAAAAGGATCCAAGACAGACAATAAGATCTTTAAGGAGATGTATTACTCTGTTTATTATGAATGTTAATTATTAAGACATCTCTTTGTTTGAGAGAGAAATAGCAAAAGCTCACATTTCTGGAGTTTTTACTTTATGCTCAGCATTTTACTTACTACATGTCATACAAATCAACCCTCAAACAGTTCTATGATATGAATTCTGTAAGTTTCCATCTTACAGAAAAGAAAATTGAGGTATAGGGGGTAAAATGATCTTTCCAAGAATTTGAACATAAATAATCTCTTTGATTATTCATGTCAAAATACATTACTTCATTGATGACTCCCGTTTGACATGTAAGAGTGAAGAAAACAGCAAAATCTTTATGTATCATGGCGTTTCTTATTCACACCTGCTAGAGTGTGAGCTCCAGAGCCTTGTAAAGTTCAGTCTAGTTATTTCTAGCAGTGTCCAGAGGATGTTTTATATGTGTTAATGACCAAATTTGACTGGCGCCCATGGGTTGCACCAATTACTTGGGGTCAGATAATTGAAAGGACTCGAAGGACTCTAATAAGGTATGCTCATGAATGATTTATGACAAGCAAAGGCTCCATGGTACCAAGATCCAGAAAACACAAAGCAACAGTATGGGAGCCTGGAACACCTAGGCACAGCTTTCAGAGTCCTTTTCTCAGTTGTGAAGAATATGTTCTGTCTCAGGATCATGGGCCACCAATGTCACCATGAGGTAATCTGTTCCAGGAAGACAAGGCACAAGTCTTCTTGGAGGTCTTTCATGCCTCACTGATGACACAGCCAAAATCAGTCTGAGTGACCAAGTAAACCAGGTGAGGAACCATCAATCTATACATTGTCATTAAACAAGGCAGACGAGCTGGCACTGGGTATCTCCAGGACAATTTTGGGCTTTAAACAGCGTACCATAAATCATTAGCTAGAACATTTCTTTGCTATCTCGGCCAAGGGTCTGTACCATAGCTCCAGGAATTCCTGGAGATCCCTGCAGACGAGCTACAAATACATCTCATTGCAACAAAATGTGGATTTATCACTTAAGAAGTTCTCCCTTGCTCTAGCCCAGTGCTCAAACAATAAACTTTCTATAAAGATGGAAATTTCCTTGATTTATGATGACCAGTACAGTAGCAACTAGTGGCTGCTGCTGCTGCTGCTAAGTCACTTCAGTCGTGTCCGACTATGTGTGACCCCATAGACGGCAGCCACCAGGCTCCCCCATCCCTGGGATTCTCCAGGCAAGAACACTGGAGTGGGTTGCCATTTCCTTCTCCAATGCAGGAAAGTGAAAAGTGAAAGTGAAGTCGCTCAGTCATGTCTGACTCTTCACGACCCCACACTTAAAATATGACTAGTGTGACCAAGGAACTGAATTTTATTTTTAATTTTTTTTAATTTATTTTTTATTGAAGGATAATTGCTTTAAGAATTTTGCTGTTTTCTGTCAAACCTCAACACAAATCAGCCATAGCTGTATATGTATCCCCTCCCTTCTGAAGCTCCTTCCCACGTCCCTCCCCACCCTACCCCTCTAGGTTGATACAGAGCCCCTGTTTGAGTTTCCTGAGCCATACAGCAAATTCCTGTTGGCTATCTATTTCACACACAGTAATGTAAGTTTCCATGTTACTCTCTCCACACATCTCAGCCTCTCCTCCCCTCTCCCCATATCCATAGGTCTGTTCTCTTATGTCTGTTTCTCCATTGTTGCCCTGTAAGGAAATTCTTTAGAACCATTTTTATAGATTCCATATATGTGTGTTAGAATACAATATTTATCTTTCTTTCTGACTTTCTTCACTCTGTATAATAGGTTCTAGGTTCACCCACATCATCAGAACTGACTCAAACGCATTCCTTTTTTTGGCTGAGTAATACAGCACAACTTCTTTATCCATTCATCTGTCGATGGACATCTAGGTTGCTCCCGTGTTCTAGCTATTGTAAATAGTGACGCAGTGAACAATGGGATACATGTGTCTTTTTCAATTTTAGTTTGCTGGGTCATATGGTGGTTTTATTCCAAGTTTTTAAAGGAATTTCCATATTGTCTTCTATAGTGGCTGTATCAATTTACATTCCCACAAACAGTGCAAGAGGGTTCCATTTTCTCCACACCCTCTTCAGCATTTATTGTTTGTAGACTTTTTGAGGACGGCCGTTCTGATAGGTGTGAGGTAATATCTCATTGTAGTTTTGATTTGCCTTTCTCTAATCATGAGTTATGTTGAGCATCTTTTCATGTGTTTATTAGCCATCTGTATGTCTTCTTTGGAGAAATGTCTGTTTAGGTCTTTTTCCCACTTTTTGATTGGGTTGTTTGCATTTCTGGTATTGAGTTGTATGAGCTGCTTGTATATTTTGGAAATTAATTCTTTGTCAGTTGTTTCATTTACTATTATTTTTTCCCATTCCGAGGGTTGTCTTTTCATCTTGCTTATAGTTTCCTTTGCTGTGCAAAAGCTTTTAAGTTTAATCAGGTCCCACTTGTTTACTTTTGTTTTTATTTCTGTTACTCTAGGAGGTGGGTCATAGAGGATCTTGCTGTGATTTATGTCATCAAGTGTTCTGCCTATGTTTTCCTCTAAGAGTTTTCTAGTTTCTGATCTTACATTTAGGTCTTTAATCCATTTTGAGTCAATCCTTGTGTAGGTGTAGGTGTTAGGAAGTGTCCTAATTTCATTCTTTTATATGTAACTGTTCAGTTTTCCCAGCACCATTTATTGAAGAGGCTGTCTTTGCCACATTGTATATTCTTGCCTCCTTTGTCAAAAACAAGTTACCCATAGGTGCATGGGCTTATTTCTCGGCTTTGTATCTTGTTCCATTGGTCTATATTTCTGTTTTTGTGCAGTACCATACTGTCTTGATGACTGGAGCTTTGTAGTATAATCTGAAGTCAGGAAGAATGGAGTCCAGTTCCATTTTTCTTTCTCAAGACTGCTTTGGCTATTTGGGCTCTTTTGTATTTCCATATAAACTATGAAATTTTTAGTTCTAGTTCTATGAAAAATACCATGGGCAATTTGATAGGGATTGCATTGAATCTATAGATTGCATTTGGTAGGATAGTCATTTTCACAATATTGATTCTTCCTACCCAGGAACATGGAATCTCTCTCCATCTGTTTATGTCATCTTTCTTTCATTCGTGTCTTATAATTTTCTGTGTACAGTTCTTTTGTCTCCTTAGGTAAGTTTATTCCCAGATATTTAATTATCTTTCTTGCAATGGTGAATGAGGTTGATTCGTTAATTTCTCTTTCTGATTTTTCATTGTTAGTATAGAGAAATGCAAGTGACTTCTGTGTATTGATTTTGAATCCTGCAACTTTGCTAAATTCACTGATTAGCTCTAGTAATTTTCTGATACTATCTTTAGGGTTTTCTATGTAGAGTATCATGTCATCTGCAAATAATGAGCTTTACCTCTTATTTTCTGATCTGGATTCCTTTTATTTCTTTTTCTTCTCTGATTGCTGTTAACTAGGACTTCCAGAACTATGAATAATAGTGGTGAAAGTGGATACCTTTGTCTTGTTCCTGATCTTAGGGGGGATGCTTTCAGTTTTTCACCATTGAGAATAATGTGTGGTGTAGGCTTATCATATATGGGCTTTACTATGTTAAGCTAGTTTCCTTCTAGGCCCATTTTTTGAAGAGCTTTAATCATAAAGGAGTGCTGAGTTTTTCCAAAGGCTTTTCCTGCATCTATTGAGATGATCATATGTTTTTTATCTTTCAATTTGTTAATATAGTGTATCACATTGATTTGTATATATTGAAGAATTCTTGCATTCCTAGAATAAACCCAACTTGATCATGGTGTATGAGATTTTTGATGTGTTGCTGAATTCTGTTTGCTAAATTTTGTTGAGGATTTTTGCATCTATGTTCATCAGTGATACTGGTTTGTAGTTTTCTTTTTTTGTGTGTTGTTTTTGTCTGGTTTTGGTATCAGGGTGATGGTGGCCTTGTAGAATGAGTTTGGAAGTATTCCTTCCTCTAATTTTTTGAAAGAGTTTTAGCAGGATAGGCATTAGCTCTTTTCTAAATGTTTGATAGAATTCTCCTGTGAAGCCGTCTGGTCCTGGGCTTTTGTTTTTGGGAGATTTTTTTTTTTTTTTAATCACAGCTTCAATTTCAGTGCTTATAATTGGGTTGTTCATAATTTCTAATTCTTCCTGGTTCAGTCTTGGGAGATTGAACTTTTCTAAGAATCTGTCCATTTCTTCCAGGTTACCCATTTTATTTCCATAGACTTGTTCATAATAGTCTCTTATAATCCTTTGTATTTCTGCATTGTTTGTTGTAACCTCTCCTTTTTCATCTCTACTTTTGTTGATTTGATTCTTCTTTTTTTCTTGATGAGTCTGGCTAAAGACTTGTCAATTTTGTTTATCTTCTCAAAGAATCAGCTTTTATTTTTCTTAATCTTTACTGTTGTTTCTTTCATTTCTTTTTTCATGTATTTCTGCTCGGATCTTTATAATTTCTTTCCTTCTACTAATTTTGTGTTTGTGTTTCTTACAGGTTTTTTTCTTCTTGTAATTGATATCTAGTCTCATAGTATTGTGGTTGGAGAAGATGCTTGATACGATTTTAATTTTCTTAAATTTACTGAGGTTTGATTTGTGACCCAAGATGTGGTCTATCCTGGAGAACATTCCATGTGCACTTGAGAAGGTATATTCTGCATTTGGATGGAATGTCCTGAAGATATCAATGAGATCCATCTCATCAAATGCATCATTTAAGACTTGTGTTTCTTTATTAATTTTCTGTTTTGGTAATCTGTCCATTGGTGTGAGTGGGTGTTAAAGTCTACTACTATTATTGTGTTACTGTCAATTTCTCCTTTTATGTCTGTTAGTATTTTTCTTAGATTTGAGGTGCTCCTATGTTGGGTGCCTAGATGTTTACAATTGTTATGTCTTCCTCTTGGATTGATTGCTTGATCCTATGTAGTGTCCTTCCTTATATCTTGTAATCTTTATTTTAAGGTCTATTTTGACTGATATGAGGATTGCTACTCCAGCTTTCTTTCTCTTCCCATTTACATGGAATACATTTTTCCATCTTTTCACTTTCAGACTATAGATGTCTTTAGGTCTGAAGTGGGTTTCTTGTAGACAGCATAGGTATGGGTCTTGCTTTTGTATCCATTCAGCCAGTCTGTGTCTTTTGGTTGGAGCATTTAATCCATTTACACTTAAAGCAATTATTGATATATATGTTCCTATTGCCATTTTTTTAATTGTTTGGGGTTGACTTTGTAGATCTTTTTTCTTCTCTTGTATTTCTTGACTATGTAAGTCCCTTTAACATTTGTTGTAAAGCTGGTTTGGTCATACTGAATTCTCTTAACTTTTGCTTATCTGAAAAGCTTTTGATTTCTCCATCAATTTTGAATGAGATCCTTGCTAGGTACAGTAATCTTGGTTGTAGATTTTTCCCTTTCAATACTTCAACTATATCTGCCATTCCCTTCTGGCCTGTGAAGTTTCTGCTGAAAGATCAGCTTTTAAGTATATAGGATTTCCTTTGTATGTTGCTTGTTGCTTCTCCCTTACTGCTTTTAATATTCTTTCTTTGTGTTTAGTCTTTGTTAGTTTGATTAGCATGTGTCTTGGTGTTCTCCTTGTGTTTATCCTGTATGGGACTCTTTGTGCCTCTTGGAATTGACTATTTCCTTTTCCATGTTGGGGAAATTTTCAACTCTAATCTCTTCAAAATTTTTCTCATACCTTTTCTTTTTCTCTTCTTCTTCTGGGACCCCTATAATTTGAATGTTGGTGTGTTTGATATTGTCCCAGAGGTCTCTAAGACTATCCTCAGTTCTTTTCAATCTTTTTACTTTATTCTTCTCTTCAGAAGTTATTTCCACCATTTTCTCTTCCAGCTCACTGATTCGTTCTTCTGCTTCAGATATTCTGCTATTGATTCCTTCTAGAGTATTTTTAATTTCAGTAATTGTGTCATTTGTCTCTGTATGTTTATTCTTTAATTCTTCTAGGTCTTTGTTAATTGATTTTTGCATTTTCTCCATTTTGTTTTCAAGGTTTTTGATCATCTTTACTATCATTATTCTGAATTCTTTTTCAAGTAGGTTGCCTATTTCCTCTTCAATTATTGGGACGTCTGTGTTTTTAGTTTGTTCCTTCATTTGTGTAATATTTTTCTGCCTTTTCATTTTTTTTTAACTTCTTGTGTTTGCATTCTCCTTTCCCAGGCTTCAAGGTTGGATTCTTTCTCCCTTTTGGTTTCTGCCCTCCTGAGGTTGGTCCAGTGGTTTGTGTAAGTTTCGTATAGGGTGAGATTTGTGCTGAGTTTTTGTTTGTTTGCTTTTCCTCTGATGGGCAAGGCTGAGTGAGGTGGTAATCCTGTCTGTTGATGACTGGGTATGTATTTTTGTTTTGTTTGTTGCTTAGATGAGGCATCCAGCACAGGGTGCTATTGGTGGTTGGGTGATGTCAGGTCTTGTATTCAAGTGGTTTCCTTTGTGTGAGTTCTCACTATTTGATACTTCCTAGGGTTAGTTCTCTGGCAGTCTAGGGTCTTGGAGTCAGTGCTCCCACTCCAAAGACTCTGGGCTTGATCTCAGTAAGGGTATTGTGACCCATTATCACTGCTGTGTCTTTTCTAACAGGTGTTGCCAGATCTATGATGTAAGTCACCCCAGGTCACAGCTTAGGGCCCAGAACTTTTGGTTTAGATATTTCCGTGGCAAGAGTAGAAACTCAGGAGCTGAAATCCTCCATAGGTACAACTGCTGGGGTATGGAAACTTTATTTGTAGTTGACAAATCACTGGATAAATTTTAAATTTTAATTAATTTTTGTTTAAGATCCATTTGTGGATCCTGGTGACCATATCAAACAGTGCAACTGTAGACTGTCTCTGTGCTGGACTCGGCGATCTCTGTTAGACACTACTGTGTCTGCTGGCAGCATTGAGGCTTCCACTTGGCACCACCTTTGATATGGATACTGTTACCAGAAATGCTGGACTGGATGAAGCATGAGCTGGAATCAAGATTGCCGGGAGAAATATCAATAACTTCAGATAGGCAGATGACACCACCCTTATGGCAGAAAGCAAAGAAGAACTGAAGAGCCTCTTGATGAAAGTGAAGGAGCAGAGTGAAAAAGTTGTCTTAAAACTCAACATTCAGAAAACTAAGATCATAGCATCTGGTCTCATTACTTCATGGCAAATAAATGGGGAAACAGTAGAAACAGTGACAGACTTTATTTTGGGGGGGCTCCAAAATCACTTCAGATGGTCACTGTAGTCATGAAATTAAAAGACGCTTGCTCCTAGGAAGAAAAGTAATGACCAACCTGCTGCTGCTACTGCTAAGTCGCTTCAGTTGTGTCCGACTCTGTGCGACCCCATAGCCAGCAGCCCACCAGGCTCCCCCGTCCCTGGATTCTCCAGGCAAGAACACTGGAGTGGGTTGCCATTTCCTTCTCCAATGCATGAAAGTGAAAAAATAAAGTGAAGTCGCTCAGTCG
>NW_011494904.1:1429311-1429546 GCF_000754665.1 Bison bison bison | reverse complement strand
GCTGCAGTCACCATCTGCAGTGATTTTGGAGCCCAAGAAAATAAAGTTTTTCACTGTTTCCATTGTTTCACCACCTACTTACCATGAAGTGATGGGATTGAATGCCATGATCTTAGTTTTCTGAATGTCGAGTTTTAAGTGAGCTTTTTCACTCTCCTCTTTCACTTTCATCAAGAGGCTCTTTAGTTCTTCTTCACTTTCTGCCATAAGGGTGGTTTCATCTGCATATCTGAGG
>NW_011494904.1:1427801-1429211 GCF_000754665.1 Bison bison bison | reverse complement strand
CTCATTGGAAAAGACCCTGATGCTGGGAAAGATTGAAGATGGGAGGAGAAGGGGTCAACAGAGGATGAGATGGTTGGATGGCATCACTGACTCAATAGACATGAGTTTGAGTAAACCCTGGAAGCTGGTGATGGACAGGGAGGCCTGGTGTGCTGTGGTCCATGGGGTCACAAACAGTCGGATGTGACTGAGTGGCTGAACTGAATCTTTGGTAGGCATTGCTGCTACTTCTGCTAGTATGGCTATGTCCAATGGCACTGCTGTGCCCTCTGTGGGGTATGGTGGTGGATGGATGTACTGAGCCACTCAAAGTGAGTGAGACTTGCTGCTGATTGCCTACGCAGACTCCCACTTGCCCAGTGTCAGAATTTGCCTCCCACTCTAGACATCAAAGATTAGATTCTCATTTCCTTCACCATTTGTACTTATGTCATGAGCACGTAACCCCACCTTGGTGAATGCAACCTAAGGAAATGTCTACTTTGGTTGTAAAGATAGATTTCCTCTGTGATAAAAGAGATGCATTCGATAAAGCAACTCTTTACTTCGAGCAGATATTGGGGCTGTGGCATCCCCTCTGCAAGGCGCTGACCCACTCCTCAGACTGATCCAGCGAATGCTGAAGATGGATGAAAAATAGCCATTATTCTTAAAAATTAAATTGAAAGAAGTAGTGAAAGTGTTAGTTGCTCAGTTTTGTTCTATCATTTGCAACCCCATGAACTGTAGCTCATCAGGCTCTTCTGTCCATGCAATTCTCCAGGCAAAAATACTGGAGTCTGTTCCCATTCTCATCTCCAGAAGATCTTCCTGACCCAGGGATTGGACCTGGGTCTCCTGCACTGCAGGTGTATTCTTTACCGTCTGAGTCACCAGCAAAACCCCAAAATTAACTTAGAAAACCAAAATTTTATACACACTCAGAGTTTAAAAGGGTCACACTGTTCCATCAGTTCAGTTCAGTTGCTGAGTTGTGTCCAACTTTGCAACCCCATGGACTGCAGCATGCCAGGCTTCCCGGTCCACCAACTCCTGGAGCTTGCTCAAACTCATGTCCATTGAGTCAGTGATTCCATCCAACCATCGCATCCTCTGTCTTCCCCTTCTTCTCCTGCCTTCAATCTTTCCCAGCATCAGGGTCTTTTCAAATGAGTCAGGTGGCCAAAGTATTGGAGTTTCAGCTTCAGCATCTGTCCTTCCAATCAATATTCAGGACTGATTTCCTTTAGGATGGACTGGTTGAATCTCCTTGTAGTACAAGAGACTCTCAAGAGTCTTCTCCAACACCACAGCTCAAAAGCATCAATTATTTGACACTCAGCTTTCTTTATAGTCCAACTCTCACATCCATGACTACTGGAAAAACCATAGCTTTGACTAGACAAACCTTTGTTGGTAAAGTAATGTCTC
>NW_011494904.1:1424112-1427701 GCF_000754665.1 Bison bison bison | reverse complement strand
GATCTTAGTTTTCTGAATGTCAAGTTTTAAGTGAGCTTTTTCACTCTCCTCTTTCACTTTCATCAAGAGGCTCTTTAGTTCTTCTTCACTTTCTGCCATAAGGGTGGTTTCATCTGCATATCTGAGGTTATTGATTGCAGCTTGTGCTTCATCCAGCCTGGCATTTTATATGATATACTCTGCATATAAGTTAAATAAGCAGGGTGACAATATACAACCTTAATGTACTCCTTTCCCAATTATGAACCAGTTCATTGTTCTATGTCTGGTTCTAACTGTTGCTTCTTGACCTGCATACAGATTTGTCAGGAGGCAGGTCAGGTGGTCTGGTATTCCCAGCTCTTTAAGAATTTTCCACAGTTTGCTCTGATCCACACTGTCAAAGGCTTTGGCATAGTCAATAAAGCAGAAGTAGATGTTTTTCTGGCACTCTCTTGCTTTTTCACTGATCCAGTGGATGTTGGCCAATTTAATTTCTAGTTCCTCTGCCTTTTCTAAATCCAACTTGAACATCTGTGAGTTCTCGGTTCACATACTGTTAAAACCTCACTTGGAGAATTTTGAACATTACTTTGCTAGCGTGTGAGATGAGTGCAATTGTGCAGTAGTTTGAACGTTCTTTGGCATTGCTTTTCTTTGGGATTGGAATGAAAACTGACCTTTTCCAGTCCTGTGGCCACTGCTGAGTTTTCCAAATTTCCTTACAAAAGAATTGTTAAATGACTCTTGTCACCCTTAATGCAGAATACTGTGACACAACTTTTGCAGCTTTACATACCGTTTGATTTTACAGTGTGAGAGACAATTTTAGTTCTCTTTTGCACAAATACCCACCTCTCCCACACACTGTGGTCTCTTTCCTCCATCTCTTCTATACACATAGTTCTATTATAATTTAAAAAAAATTTAAGTGTTTATCAAAAATTTAAAAAATATACTATTTTTAAAGGTTACTTTCCATTTACAGCCATTGCAAAATATTGGCTAGACCCCTTGTGTTGTACAATACATCCTTGAACATATCTTAGACCCAATAGTTTGTACCTCCCACTCCCCCATCCTTATATTGCCCCTGTCTCCCACTGTTTTGTCCTCTGTACCTATGAGTCTGCTTTTTTTTTTTTTTGCTATATTCACATTTGTTGTATTTTTTTAGATTCTCCACATGTGATTTCATACAGTATTTCTCTTGCTTTGCATTATTTCCCTTAGAGTAATGAACTATAAATCCATCCATGTGATGCTGCAAATGGCAAAATTTTATTCTTTTTATGACTGAAACAGTACAAATATACTCCATATTCTTTATCCCTTCATCTATTGATGAAGGTGTCTACTTCATCTGTTGATGATGGTGTCTACTTAGGCTGCTTCCACATCTTGGCAATTGTGAATAATTCTGCTATGAACATCAGGGTACATTTATTTTTTCAAATTAGTGTCTTTTTTCAGATATATACCCAGAACTGGAATTGCTGGATTATATGGTAGTTCTCTTATGTCAAGGAAGTGATGATTTGTTCTCTTTCTCCAGTGAACCCCTGGTCAAACAAATCATGGTTTGTCCATTTATCTGTTGACATTGAGTTGTTTCCCCTTTGGTGCTATTGTGAGCAAGGCTGCTCGGTATATTTGAGTAAAGTCTTTGCAGAACTTATGCTGATAAAGTTCTGATATCCTCCTGATAAACACTTAAGAGTGGAATTGCTGGGTCACAGGGTGTGTGCATGTGTGTGCTCACACAGTCAGTCATCTCCGACTTTTTGAGACCCCATGGACTGTAGCCTATGAGTTTCCTCTGTTCATGGAGCGTTCCAGGCAAGAATACTGGAGCAGTTTGCCATTTCCTTCTCCAGAGGATCTTCCCGACTCAGGGAATTGAACCCCTGTCTCTTGCATCTCATGCTTTGACAGGTGGATTCTTAATCACTGTGCCACCTGGGGTGAAAATAAAGTCCAATGTTGTAAAGAACAATAATGCATAGGAACCTGGAATGTTAGGTCCATGAATCAGGGCAAATTTGACATGGTCAAGCAGGAGATGGCAAGATTGAACATCAAAGTCTTAGGAATCAGTGAGCTAAAAATGGATGGGAATGGGTGAATTTAATTCGGATGACCATTATATCTACTACTGTGGGCAAGAATCTCTTAGAAGAAACGGAATAGCCTTCATAGTCATCAAAAGAGTCTGACAGGTAGTACTTGGTTGCAACTTCAAAAATGACAGAAAATAGTTCTTTTCCAAGGCAAACGATTCTCATCACAGTAATCCAAATCTATGTCCCAACTATTGATGCCAAAGAAGCTGAAGTTGACTGGTTCTATGAAGACCTATAAGACCTTCTATTGGAATGCAAAAGTAGAAGTCAAGTGATACCTGGAGTAACAGGCAAGTTTGGCCTTGGAGTACAAAATGAAGCAGGGCTAACAGAATTTTGTCAAGAGAACACACTGGTCATAGAAAATACCCTCTTCCAAAACAACATGAGAGACAACTCTATACATGGACATCACCAAATGGTCAATACTGAAATCTGATTATGCTCTTTGCAGCCAAAGATGGAGATACTCTATATAGTCAGCAAAAGCAAGACCTAGAGCTGGCTGACTCAGATCATGATCTCCACATTGCAAGGTTCAGGCTTAAACTAAAGAAAGCAGGGAAAACCACTAGGCCAGTCAGATGTGACCTAAATAAAATCCCTTATGATTATACAGTGAAGGTAAAGAATAGATTCAAGGTATTAGATCTGGTAGGCAAACTGCCTGAGTAATTATGGACAGAGGTTCGTGAAATTGTACAGAATTTAGTGACCAAAACCATCACAAAGAAAAAGAAATGTAAGAAGGCAAAGTGACTGTCTTAGGAGGCTTTACAAACATCTGAGAAGAGAAGAGAAACAAAAATCAAGAGAGAAGGGGAAACATATAGCTCACTGTATACAGAATTTTAGAGAATAGAAAGGACAGATAAGAAGGTCTTCTTAAATGAACAATGCAAAGAAATAGAGGAAGACAATAAAGTTGGAAAGACTAGAGATATTTCCAAGAAAATTGAAGACATCAAGGGACTATTTCATGCAAGGATGGGCACATAAAGGACAGAAATGGTAAGGATCTTACAGAAGCAGAAGAGAATAAGAAGAGATGGCAAGAACACATAGAAGAGTTAGACAAAAAAGTCTTAATGATCTTGATAAACACAATGGTGTGGTCATGCACTAGGGCCAGAGATCCTGGAGTGTGAATTCAAGTGGGCCTTAGGAACCATTACTATGATATAAGCTAGTGGAGGTGATGGAATTTAAGTTGAGCTATTTCAAATCCTAAAAGATGATGTTTTTAAAGTGCTGCACTTGATATATCGGCAAATTTGGAAAATTTGCAGTGGCCACACGACTGTAAAGATCAGTTTTCATTCCAATCCCAAAGAAGGGCAATGCCAAGGAATGTTGAAATTACTGTGCACTTGCACTCATTTCATATGCTAGCAAGGTTATGCTCAAATTCCTTGAAGCTAGGCTTCAGTAGTACGTGAACCAAGAACTTTCAGAGGTACAAACTAGATATAGAAATGGCAGAGGAA
>NW_011494904.1:1414436-1423870 GCF_000754665.1 Bison bison bison | reverse complement strand
ATATGCACAGTACATCATGGGAAATGCCAGGCTGGATGAAGCACAAGCTGGAATCAAGATTGCTGGGAGAAATATCAACAGCTTCACATATGCAGATGATACTACCCTAATAGCAGAAAGCAAAGGGCCTCTTGATGAAGGCGAAAGAAGAGAGTGAAAAAGCTGTTTTGAAACTCAACATTCAAAAAACTAAGATCATGGCATTTGGTCTCACTGCTGCCACTGCTACTGCTAAGTCACTTCAGTCGTGTCTGACTCCGTGTGACCCCATAGACGGCAGCCCACCAGGCTCCCCCATCCCTGGGATTCTCCAGGCAGGAACACTGGAGTGGGTTGCCATTTCCTTCTCATTGGTCTCATTACTTCATGGCAAATAAAAAGGGGGAAAGTGGAAGCAGTGACAGATTTTCTTTTCTTGGGCTCCAAAATCACTGCAGACAGTGATTGTAGCCATGAAATTAAAAGACACTTGCTACTTGGAAGGAAAGCTATAACTAACTTAGATAACATATTAAAAAGCAGAGACAGCACTTTGCCAACGAAGGTCTGAATAGTCAAAGCTATGATTTTTCTGGTAGTTATGTATGGATGTGAGAACTGAACCATAAAGAAAGCTGAGTGTCAAAAAACTGATGCTTTAGAATTATGGTGCTAGAGGACTCTTGAGAGTCTCTAGGACAGAAAGGAGATGAAACCAATCAATCCTAAAGGAAATCAGTTCTGAATATTCATTGTCAGGATTGGTATGAAAGCTGAAGCTCCAATACCTGATGAAAAGAGCTGACTCATTGGAAAAGACCCTGATGCTGGCAAAGACTGAAGAAAAAAAGAAGGGGATAGGAAAGGATGAGATGGTTAGATAGCATCTCTGATTCAATGGACATAAGTTTGAACAAACTCCAGGAGATAGATGAGGACAGAGGAGACTGGCATGCTGTAGTCCATGGGGTTGCAAAGAGTTGGACAGGATTTAGCAAATGGACAATGGTGGTCTATTTTTAGCTTCATGAGACACCACCATGCCATTTTCCACAGTGGCTACACCAATTTACCTTCCCAGCAACAGTGTACAACAGTTCCTTTTTCTCCAGATCCTCGACATTTGTTATTTGTGTTCTTGGATGATGGCCATTCTCACAGGTGTGAGGTGATATCTCATTGTGCTTTTGATTTGCATTTCCCTGATGATTAGCAATGTGGAGCATCTTTTCATGTGCATGCTGGCCATCTGCATTCTCTCTTTGTAAAAATGCCTATTCAGTTCTGTGCATTTTTTAATTGGGTTTTTATTTTTTTGATGTTGAGTTGCATCCACTGTTTATATATGTTGATATTAATCTCTTATCAGTCACATAATTTACAAATATTTTCTCCCATTCAGTAGATGTCTTTTTGTTTTGTCTATGGTTTCTTTTGCTGTTTACAGCTTTTAATTTAATTAGGCTGTATTTTAATTTTTGCCTTTATTTCCTCTATCATAATTGGATAGGATCAATGCTTATTATGAGTCTGAGATTCTGAGAATCAGATTTGAGCATACAGTGATCAATGATTACATTTCTTCCTGCACAGCTTTCTGTTCCTTTTGGAGTTAATAAGTCATTTTGTTTATTTGGATAGTTTTATGGTGAGGTGTGTCCTTATAACCATAATTGATATTCTCTCAATTACATCTTTGTGAAGCTGCTTCTATCAAAACCTGTGACCTGCTCCAGTCTGGAATGGGTTCCCTTTGTGCTGTATGACTTGCAGGCTTGGTATTTTGCCTTACCATAATTTGAGATCTAAGAAATTAATTCCTGGATTCAGGATCCTACGTCTTTTTCTTTATTGACTTTCTTTCTCATTTTGATGAAGTCCACTGTTGGTTAGCTTCTGGATAAGTGGTCAGTGGGAAATAACATTTTTGAGACCTTATTCTCCTCTCACTTTATTTGATAATTTGTCTACAAATAGAATTCTACATGAAAAATACTTTTCCTTCCAAATTTTACCAACGTTGAAAAATTGTTATCCAGTCTTCAGATGCAGAGGACACCATCCTTATGGCAAAAAGCCAAGAGGGACTAAAGAGCCTCTTGATGAGCTTGAAAGAAGAGAGTGAGAAAGCTGGCTTAAAACTCAACATTCAAAAAACTAAGATCATGGCATCCAGTCCCATCACTTCATGGCATATAGATGGGGAAACAATGGAAATAGTGAAAGACTTTGTTTCCTTGGGCTCCAGAATCACTGTGGATGGTGACTGCAGCCATGAAATTAAAAGATGCTTGCTCCTTGGAACAAAAGCTATGACAAATCCAGTCAGTGTATTATAAAGCAGAAACACATTTCTTTGCCAAAAAAGGTCCATCTAGTCAAACTTACTCAAGAAAGCTGAGTGCCGAAGGATTGCTGCTTTTGAACTGTGGTGTTGGAGAAGACTCGAGACTACAAGTTGGACTTGTTGGACTGCAAGGAGATCTAACAAGTCCATCCCAAAGGAAATCAGTCCTGAACATTCATTGGAAGGACTGATGCTGAAGCTGAAACTCCAATCCTTTGGCTACTTGATGTGAAGAGCTGACTCATTGGAAAAGACTCTGAGGCTGAGAAAGATTGAAGGCAGGAGGAGAAGGGGATGACAGAGGATGAGATGGCTGGATGGCATCACTGACTCAATGGACATGAGTTTGAGTAAGTTCCAGGAGATGGCAAAGGACAGGGAAGCCTAGTGTGTTGCAGTCCACGGGATTGCAAAGAGTCAGACATAGCTAAGTGAATGAACAAAGTCTTCCATCTATTGATTGCAAAGTCTGATGCCATTTTGATTTTTGATTCATTATTGATTCTTTTTTTTTTGGCAGCATTCAGAATCCTGCTTCCCTGACCAGGGATAGAACCAGCGCCTCTTGCAGTGGAAACATGGATTTTTAATAGCTGGGCCCCCAGGAATGTCCCCATACTGCTTATTTTTAACAGTTTTATTGAAACATAGCCATGCATATTTATTTGCATATTGTCTATATCTGCTGTTACACTGTAGCTGCAAAGTTGCATAGTTTTGACAGAGATTGTATGGCCTGCAGTGTCTTAAAACATTTTTTTACCTGACTCTTTGTAGAAGAAGCTTATCAATCCAAGTCCTGTGTTGGTTTCCTCTTTAAAGATTTGTAAGATTTTGTCCCCAGTGTTCTGATGTATCCCGGCCCATATTCAGTCATTGTGTTAAGTACAGCGTCTTTCATTTCTGGTACATTATCTTCAACTATCCCCACTCTAATTTCTTCTCTCTCTTTTTAAAAAAATTTCTTCAGTTTTCTATTATTTGAATCATCCTCTATATTTTCTCTCCTTTTATTTTTTTAAACCTCTTTGCCTTTTTACTGTAACTTCTGAGATATTTTTTAAACTGTCTTCTAAAATTTCTACCAAGAAACTTCTAAAAGCAGAACTTTTTTGGATCTGCTAACATATTTTTCAATAAAAACTATATCCTCTTTACTCTCCAAGGCTAATTGATGCTACTTTTTGTCTCTGACACTTTTCTCTTCCCTTTGTAACTTCTGTCTTACATGGTTTTGTTTGCTTATGTGGGGCACTTTTTCTGGAGAAATTCTTAATATGAGCTTTCTGTGGCCTTATCTTTTGGGCTAGTCAGGTTTTCTAGGGAAGGCTTTTATAAAATCTGGCCTGGGGGCTTAAACGTGGGGTTAAATGGGAGAAAAGGTCTGGGGATTGGTTCTCAACATTTAATGTGTTCATTTTTTCTAACCTTCCAGGCTTAAGAATGATCTCCCAGCCATCAGCTGAGTCTAGTGCTCCAGTCAAGAGACCACCAGGCTTCCTTGGTGCACAGCAATAAAGGATACCCTGCAACGTAAGAGATATGGGTTCAGTTCCTGGGTCAGGAATATCCTCTGGTGGAGAAAATGGCAACCCACTTCAGTATTCTTGCCTGGGAAATCCCATGGTCGGAGGAGCCTGGTGGACTACAGTCTGTGGCGTTGCAAAGAGTTGGATGTGACTGAGCATCAGCTGCAAAAGACCATTTGTCCTAGCCTTCATCTTCTGCCTACAGGAGAGAAGGGTGGTTGCTCAGTTGCACACATGGGGAATGGGGTCTGGGAGGGGCTCCATGTTGAAGAGATGGAGCAACTCAGCTTTGGTACTCTTTTGCTCCCCCTGCCATTATGACCCTTTTGAAATCTTGCTTGTATTGCAGGAGCTAGAAGCCCAGGAACTACATTCCTAGAATTATTTGCTGGCCAACTTCTGGATTCATGTCTTCCAATAAGAGACATGCCTGCAAGACTGGGAGGTATAAGAAAGGTAGAAGCCACATCATTGACCTCTAGCAGTTGTAGGCAATTTTGTGGACTTCAGCAAACATGAGATTTTATAGTTGCCTCGGAGTATTTTCTTGAAAACCACCTGCTTTGTGATTCAGACAGCTGTGATCATCCTTGGCAGTTTTCTGAAGTTTCTGAAGCTTCTCGGTTTTCTAAAGGACTGACTGCAAGTCTGAAAAGTAGCCGCGGCTTTCTCTGAACTGTGCTGTTCTAATTTTCTCAACAGTTTTGAGGCATCTAATTCTCTGTATTCAATCACTTCCTGACTGGTACAGAATCTCAGTGATTCTTGATGGACTTTCAACCAGTCCTTCTGTTTTTAGCCTCACCTTTACTCCATGCCTAGAGGTGACTTGGTAAATTGGGTAATTTCTCGGCTTCCCCCACTGCAGACTTTCTCAGAGTTGATAAATCAAATACAACTTGCTCACATGCTTTCAGACTTTAAAATTTTTGCATCTTTCTTTGTTCTTGGGGGTTTATGTCTTTGATAAAAGAGTCATTCTCTGTTTGTCATTTTACAATGGATTTCAGGAGGAAGTGGAGAAATTCAATCCTGCATTCAATTCACTATCTCAGCTTCTCTATGGACCCTTCAATCATTCCAATCTGGACACCGGCCTGCTCTCCAGCCTCATCTTGTACCATTTTCCCATTTATTCCATTTACACTGATCTTTGTGATATTTCTTGAACCCACCAAAGTCTTTCTTGCTTCAGGATCTTTTACATACTTTATTTGGTCCCTCTTCTCATCCTTGATGAGTCTAACCTTGCACCTGTTTTTTATCTCTCTCAGAGAGGCCATCCTTGACACACTCACATATAAAAAGTTTATCCCCTTTTTTCTCTCATGAAAACAATTATTTCCCTTTATTGCATTTATATTTTACAGTCATATTTATTTGCTTATTTTTAAAGTCTATCTCCCTCACAAGAATATAAACTTTATACCTAGTATACATAATAGGACCTGTATCAATAACTGAATGAAGTGAAGTGAAAATCGCTCAGTTGTGTTTGACCCTTTGTGACTCCCATGGACTGTAGCACACCAGGCTCCTCTGTCCATGGGGATTCTCCAGCCAAGAATACTGGAGTGGGTAGCTTTTCCCTTCTTCAGGGCATCTTCCCAACCCAGGGATCAAACCTGGGTCTCCAGCATTGCAGGCAGATTCTTTACCATCTGAGCCACCAGGGAAATCCAATAATTTGAGTAAAGAAAAATTATTTTTAAGAATTACAGAAAAGGAACATTATATATTACTTGGCCTGATGGTGAAAATATCATTCAAATAAGAAGGACATTGAGTTCAGTTCAGTCAGTCGTGTCTGACTCCGTGAGACCCCATGGACTGCAGCACGCCAGGCTTCCCTGTCCATCATTAACCCTTGGGGCTTGCTCAAACTTATGTGCATCAAGTTGGTGATGCCATCCAACCATCTGATCCTCTGTCTTCCCCTTCTCCTCCTGCTTCCAATCTTTCCCAGCATCAGGGTCTTTTCAAATGAGTCAGTTCTTCACATCAGGTGGCCAAAGTATTGGAGCTTTTCAAAATATTGGAGTATTTCAGCTTCAGCATCAGTCCTTCCAATGAATATTCAGGACTGATCTCCTTTAGGATGGACTGGTTGGATCTCCTTGCAGTCCAAGGGACTCTCAAGAGTCTTCTCCAACACCACAGTTCAAAAACATCAATTCTTTGGTGTTCAGCTTTCTTCATAGTCCAACTCTCACATCCATACATACTAGAAAAACCATAGCTTTAACTAGACACATTTTTGTTGGTGGAGTAATGTCTCTGCTTTTTTAATACGCTGTCTAGGTTGGTCATAACTTTCCAGGGAGCAAGTGTCCTTTAATTTCATGGCTGCAGTCACCATCTGCAGTGATTCTGGAGCCCAAGAAAATAAAGTTTCTCACTGTTCCCATTGCTTCCCCATCTATTTGCCATGAAGTGATGGGACTGGATGCCATATCTTAGTTTCCTGAATGTTGAGTTTTAAGCAAGCTTTTAGTTCTTCGATTTCTGCCATAAGGGTGGTGCCATCTGCATATCTGAGGTGATTGATATTTCTCCCAGCAGTCTTGATTCCAGCTTGTGCTTCATCCAGCCCAGCATTTCTCATGATATACTCTGCATATAAGTTAAATAAGCAGGGTGACAATGTATAGCCTTGAGGTACTCCTTTCCCAATTTAGAACCAGTCTTTTGTTCCATGTCCAGTTCTAACTATTGCTTCCTGACCTACATACAGATTTCTCAGGAAGTAGGTCAGGTGGTCTGGTTTTCTCACCTCTTGAAGAATTTTCCACAGTTTATTGTGATCCATGCTGTCAAAATCTTTGGCATAGTCAATAAAGCAAAAGTATATGTTTTGCTGGAACTCTCTTGCTTTTTTGATGATCTGATGGATATTGGCAATTTGATCTCTGATTCCTTTGCCTTTTCTGAATCCAGCTTGAATATTTGGAAGTTCATGGTTCATGTACTATTGAAGCCTAACTTGGAGAATTTTGAGCATTACTTTGCTAGTGTGTGAGATGAGTGCAATTGTAATGAAAGGACATTATAGAAGATTAATTTCTTAAAAGATTCACCCTCAAAGTATAAATTTCCCCATTCTGTTTTAATTCTACAAACTATTATCAAGGAAAAAAGGTAACAGGACCAGTTTACAGGCTATATGGCTTAATATCCCTATAAAACCTTTCTTTCTTCTTTTCCTCTTTTTTTTTTTTTTTAACTGAAGAAATCCCTTCATTTTCTTTTTTCATCCCCTTAGGCTTGAGCCTCTTGGAAAAAAAAAAAAAAAGAAACTTGCTTAATAATGTTCAAATGAAAACAAAAAAGGAAAAGTGATGAGAAAATTAATATAATGAAATAATCAGTGCAAATGACATTCCATTGTCCAGAAAAAAAACCCTCAATCAACTCTCTTAGAATTACTGAATCTGATGAGTAATTGTGGCTTAATCTCTAATTGTAAGATCAAGGCACATTGTCAGGAGTACTGCCAACATTAAATAGACATTTTACAGTGCTCATTTTAAGGTGGAACTTTAAAGAAATCAAAAACCATTAATCAAAAGCATAAATCACCTACACCAGGTATTAACCGAAAATCCCTAAATCTTGTAAAACTAAAATTTACATTCATCATCAAATAACATTCATCAGCGCTCTTCAAGAATAGGAAGTTTGGAGAAAATTTTTTATAATAATTTCAAACTATATCCTTATCAGATGACTGAGTCTGAAGTGCGTTCACACAGCTAAAGAAACAAGTTTTTAGAGGTTGGGGATGTAAAGGGAAGACATTTATTTACAGTATTTCTTTAATGAAAATATGTAATAATGTAATCATTGCTTAAGTTCTTCTTTAATGTTTGGGAGAACAATTCAATGATACTTTGTATAAGCATACACATAGCAGTTTACAGTTTTGAAAATGCTTTCCCATGTATTACTCATTTTGTAATAAGTTTTATTTTTTAATGATTTCTTAACCTCATTAAAATTAAATTGACATGACTGGGCTAAGCAATCATTATGACTTTTTCCAGCTTTGATTCTATTATGTTTTCAAACTAGGGCTTTGCCTAATCACAAGCACAGTTCAGCAAATCCCTCTCCTCTCTGTGTTTCTGTGTTTGTCTCCGTCACTTTGGTGCTCTCCCAGTAGACACACCGAAGGGCATGCTGATTAAATTAGTCAAATTAACTCTTTGCCTGACTCCATCCTCATTAGGCTAATGAGCAGACTCAGGAGTATGTCTGTGTGTCTCAGTTGTCTTAGGTCAGAAGTACCATCACTAGGAGCACCAGTGAAAAGCTGTAATCGTGACACTCTTTAGGAGTTTTTAGCTGGCAGCTCATTTTCCATCGTTTCTCAAGAAAGAGCATGTGGCTTCACTGAATAAAAGCTGCAGTGTGTTGGGTGATCTCATTTTCTCTGCTGACTCACTGTAAAAGAAGGTATAATTTTGTCTCCTCTCCCAGGAAAGAATTTCTTGGGTCGGCAAGTGTGAGAGATGTTGAACAAGTATCCATCAAAGGGAAGGGAAATCCTATTACAACCATAAGGTGCTGGAAAATGATAGATCTTAATGATGGAGTAGCCGTGCGAATAGCTGCTCCACAGGTTTGTTTTGATGAAGTGTGTGTTCGTATGTAGAG
This sequence comes from Bison bison bison, assembly GCF_000754665.1. Lineage (NCBI taxonomy): Eukaryota > Metazoa > Chordata > Mammalia > Artiodactyla > Bovidae > Bison > Bison bison. Next base: position 1,415,359 of record NW_011494904.1, on the reverse strand, counting down.
GATGAGAGGAGGTGACTTGGAGATGGATGTGGATGTGGGGGAAAGATGAATGAGGGAGGGAGTTGTAACAACCGGTTTCGAGGGTTGAGTGCCTTCTGATTCTAAAAGGCATGGTTCCTGGTCCAAATGACACAACAGCGCAATTTATTTGACTAAGTGACATTTCATATACATATGAAGCATGGATCTAACATTTTCAGACTGGCTAAATGATTTTCAGTATTTGGGTACTTTTATAAAACTTAAAACACTGAAGGTTGATAGCAAAGTGGTCTGCACATGGTGGGTGCGAAATTCACGGGTTTGAGTGGTCAGAAGTCCTCGGTGAGTTGTGCTTGGATATCACTGCTGGCCGAGTCCCCACAGGGGCTGGCACTGGCCTGCACAATGGCTTCCTCTGGATGAGCAAATAGTGTGACTAAAGACGCAGCAGTACACCCAGGGATTGTGGGCCCTTTATGATGGAAGTCCTTACTGGTTTTCTAGGAGGAAAATACATTGCTGTCTCTAACCCTATGAGTGAACTGTGAACTTCCAGGTGTTCAAGCTGGATTTAGAAAAGGCAGAGGAACCAGAGATCAAATTGCCAACATCTGCTGGATCATGGAAGAAGCAAGAAAATACCAGAAAAACATCTACTTCTGCTTTACTGACTTATGCCAAACCTTAGACTGTGTGGATCACAATAAACTGTGGAAAATTCTTCAAGAGGTGGGAATACCAGACCACCTGACCTGGCTGCTGAGAAATCTGAAGGCAGGTCAAGAAGCAACAGTTAGAACTGGACATGGAACAACAGACTGGTTCCAAATAGGAAAAGGAGTACGTCAAGGCTGTATTTTGTCACCCTGCTTATTTAACTTATATGCAGAGTATATCATGAGAAATGCTGGGCTGGATGAAGCACAAGCTGGAATCAAGAT
>NW_011494904.1:1410392-1414336 GCF_000754665.1 Bison bison bison | reverse complement strand
ATGAAGCACAAGCTGGAATCAAGATTTCTGGGAGAAATATCAATAACCTCAGATATGCAGATGACACCACCCTTATGGCAGAAAGTGAAGAAGAACTAAAGAGCCTCTTGATGAAAGTGAAAGAGGAAAGTGAAAAAATTGACTTAAAACTCAACATTCAGTAAACTAAGATCATGGCATCCAGTCCCATCACTTCATGGCATATAGATGGGGAAGCAATGGAAACAGTGAGAAACTTTATTTTTTTGGGCTCCAAAATCACTGCAGATGGTGACTGCAGCCATGAAATTAAAAGATGCTTGCTCCTTGGAAGAAAAGTTATGACCAACTAGACAGTATATTCAAAAGCAGAGACATTACTTTGCCAACAAAGATCTATATAGTCAAAGCTATGGTTCTTCCGGTAGTCATATATAGATGTGAGTTGGACTATAAAGAAAACTGAGCACCAAAGAATTAATGTTTTTGAACTGTGGTGTTGGAGAAGACTCTTGAGAGTCCCTTGGACTGCAAGGAGATCCAACCAGTCCATCCTAAAGGAGATCAGTCCTGAATATTCATTGGAAGGACTGATGCTGAAGCTGAAACTCCAATACTTCGGCCACGTGATGCAAAGAAATGACTCATTTGAAAAGACGCTGATGCTGGGAGACATTGAATGCTAGAGTAGAAGGGGATGTCAGAGGATGAGACGGTTGGATGGCATCACTGACTTGATGGACATGAGTTTGAGTAAACTCTGGGAGTTGGTGATGGACAGGAAGGCCTGGAGTGCTGCAGTCCATGGGGTCGCAAAGAGTTGGACACGACTGAGCAAATGAACTGAACTGAATCCTATGAGTATTGGGTGAGGCATAAGTTTCTCTCCATGGGGCTCTCAGGAGAAAACTGTGTCCCCAAGTAACGTAGGTCTGGAAGAAGAAAATGTGCATATACACAACCAGCAAATATCTAATGTTCTGGAAATTATGTGAAAACTATGAGCCTTCAAAAACGCTGGACAATTTTTTTGAGTTATGGTTTTGTAGTGCACAAACCCCTTTGTTTGGTTCAAGTCTTTTGTGTGTGTGTGTGGGGGGGCATTTTAAAAGTAATTTTATTTGTTACAATATTGTGTCTGTTTTGTGTTTTGATTTTTTGGCCACCAGGCTTGTGGAATCTTAGTTCCCTGACCAAGGATAAAACCAGTACCCACCTGCTTTGGGAGGCGAAGTCTCAATCACTGGAGCATTAGGGAAGCCTCTCAGTTCAAATCTTAATTCAGTACTTCTCAGTTGTATGACATTCTCCTGAACAGCTCAGAATACTGATTGGTAGATCCCAGATCTGTGTTTATGGCTCTGTGGCAGCTGAGAAATTTGTCTGCTGGGAACCATAGCTGATCCAAGCAGGGCCTGACACAATTCCTGTAACAAAGAAACCCAAGTTTCTACACTTCACTTTTCATTCACCCAGGTCTTGCCAAGATGATTAGCACTTGCAAATATCTAGATCTATCTTTGCCATTGGGATCAGGCTAACTCAGAGACAAGTACCATGGGAAAAACAAAGGCTTTTGGAAATGAACACTCTTGTCACCACACTGCTTCAGATTTCATCAGCAGGTTTATGTCCTGGCTTCATCTTCTACGTCTGTTTTTACTTTCCGTTTCACCATCCATAAAATGGGATAATTTAACTACCTATAGGGCTTCCCAGGTGCCACTAGTTGTAAAGAACCCAGCTGCCAATGCAGAAGACGTTGGTTTGATCCCTGGGTCAGGAAGATCAGGAGGAGGGCATGGTAAACCATTATGGTATTCTTGCCTGGCGAATTCCATGGACAGACGAGTCTGGTGGGCTACAGTCCATAGGGTAGCAAAGAGTTGGACAGGACTAAATTGACTTAATATGCAAACACACAACTGTTTATATCATAAGGTCATTGTAAGAACTGAATGAAGTAATCCACAGAAAATGCTTAATACTCAGCCTAGCGCAGAGTAAGTACTCAAGAAATACTAGCTGCAATTACACATGTAATCCATTGAATCTAGGGCTGGAATAGTTGCTTGTTTTTTCTAAATTTAAGTATAGTTGGGTTTTACCATTTGTGGTATTTTAAGGTATACAACAAAGTGATTCAGTTATGGTGTAGTTGCTTAAATCTTAAATATTATAGTGATTATAGTGATTAAGGACACAATATTTTTCTTTGATAACCTTTTTTTTTTTTTTAATTTGATAAAATCTTGCTAGTCAAGAGGAAGGCTTACAGCTACTAGGAGCACAGGAAATAGAATGAGTCCTTGAAGACTGATTTCAACACTGTCACTCTTGCAAAATGAGGATAATTCACTTTCTCTATTTTTGTCCACTGGAGGGAAGGGCTATGCAAGCAAAATGACTTAAGCCCTACAGTCTAACTGAGTTGGGTGATGTAGCTCTCTTAGCGAACACTAGCCCTACCCAGTGGGCACAAAGGAATGAACTTGTAAAGTGGTACTGAAATTTCAGAGGATATAGTGGATATTCCGTATCGAACTGAGCTCAAAGATCCAGAGCAAGTTTGGAGAAATGTGAGAAGTTACCTGGAGTGTTGCCTGTGGCCACAGTGAGGCGCGGCCCAGGAACTTGGAAAAATCACCTTCCAAGTATTTCTACGAAACAAACACTTAATATATTAGAGCAAAGATATATGATGACCTCACAGAGGTAGAATGCCTCCTAGGGTAAAATGGAATAGAAAGTACTCATATGGCAAAGGGGAAAAAATAAATGTCTTAATCTGAAAGCTTAAGTCAACGCAAAGGTCAATAATAGGGTAGTCAAAGAGGGCATGGACTATCCATCTCCAGTCCTGTCCAGAAGACTGGTGCCCTGAACCATGAGCCCAAGGCCCTGGCCTGTGCATGCAGGCATCTCAGAGCAGATATTCAGGTTAGGCACAAACTTTTGATTTCATGCCCATCAGACAATCTTCTGGTGAGCATCGCCCTGCCTAGATTTACCCATGGAGAGAGACAGTTTTGCTGTAAGTGAATAGATTGGTGGTCTGGAGTCTTATGTCAGACTCAGGAGTTGTGTTGGTTTGAGTATGCCCCTGAGTCCAGTTATTCAAGAACATACTGAATTTCCAACCTGCATCCATGATCCAGACCCTTGGAGACTGTACTGAGGATCTCCTGCTCTGTGCAAACCTGTCGGAAGCTAGCTGGCTTTTCCCAGAAAGTATTGCTCTATCTTTTTCAAACTACAGTATGCATTTGACATAACCATAGAGGAAGTCAAGGTCTTTGTCAATGCAGTTAATACTGTTATCACCACCACAGAAATACTTGTGAAAGGGATTTAAAACTTGTCTCTGAATTTGAACTTCTTTTCTAAGTCTTCCAAGTACTAAAAATCAAGTCTCTAACAATAGGACTTTCAGACTTACAGCAAAATAAAACAAGAGTAAAAGACAAGTCCCCTTTGCAAAATTCATCTCATCTACTATTTTTAAGTAGGAATATGTTAAGAGACAAAGTTTAGAAAATGATAAAATTAATATCCATGCTATAAATCGCTATGAAATCTGAGCTTTGAGGAGATGCACAAATGACCTCTGGTAGCATTGATCAATAAATCTATCAATGGCTTAAATCTTTTCTAAGATTTTTTTCCTTCTTTCATATAATTTGATACTCATAACAACCCAGCAGAGTATAGATAAGTGAATACTAGCAAGTATTATTATTATTATCTGAAAGTTGAAGAAACTAAGACATAGGGGATGTATAGGGCTTCCCCACACAGGGCATTACATGGTTGGGTAGTAGAAGAGAAAAGAGGCTCAGGCCTCACCTTGAGTCCTTGGGTTCCCCACTGCAGCACACCATTTGCTCATGCCACCTGGGCTACTGACAATAATCAAGGCAGAACTGATTGCAGAACAATCAGTTCTGCCTTGATTATTGTAGATC
>NW_011494904.1:1391464-1410292 GCF_000754665.1 Bison bison bison | reverse complement strand
ATAAGAGTCAGGGACACGACTGAGCGACTTCACTTTCACTTTTCACTTTCATGCATTGGAGAAGGCAATGGCACCCCACTCCAGTACTCTTGCCTGGAAAATCCCATGGACAGAGGAGCCTGGTAGGCTGCAGTCCATGGGGTTGCTAAGAGTCGGACACGACTGAGCGACTTCACTTTCACTTTTCACTTTCATGCATTGGAGAAGGAAATGGCAACCCACTCCAGTGTTCTTGCCTGGAGAATCCCAGGGATGGGGGAGCCTGGTGGGCTGCCATCTATGGGGTCGAGCAGAGTCGGACACGACTGAAGTGACTCAGCAGCAGCAGCAGCAGCAGTAACAGTGAAGACTGCATCCTAATCCACTCATTTCATAATCTATAGGTAGTCATCGCCTAAGAAGGCTCCAGCTTTAAAAACCATTCAGATTAGTTTGTGGGACTGTTCTCAATTATCATCATCACCCTGACCCTTTATTATGTGTTGTTTCCATCACAGATTGTGATCAACAACTCTATATTATCAGGCCCATGTTTCTAAGTCTTTTCAAGATTCTTAGCCAGGGAAGAAAGTCTGTTTGTTGTCTTGGAAAAGTTTGATTCCCATAGAGGCATCAAATCTGTAATTCTGGTCTTTTCATTAAAGCCTCAGATAAAAAAATATCACCTTATCCCTTTCAACACAACTCTGGAAGTGGCTATTTATTCTTTTATAAACCCTTTTTACTTTGTTGCTGTTTCCTTCTGAGACTTCCTGCTTTTCACTGATTCCACTCCGGTTGGTTGAAAATGCTAAACCATTTTTCTTTTTCATCAGATCTGTTCTCTTCAAATTCCTCTGCTGCCTTTTGTAACCACATTTAAACTTTGTGGGATTTTTTTTTTCTTCTTAAGATTCCTATCAAACTGAATTTTTAAAATAATCAAAATAAATAATAACTATAATACAACACCTCAGTTTTCAGCAACAAATAATTTTGGCAATGAGAAGGAAAAGAAAATTAACGCAGTGAATGTATTTCCATACCATGCTGAGAAGAGTAACTGTAGGAAATTATTAGATTCTTTTCTGTGAATGTCTTATAGAACCTGGCATTCTGCTATGTTTTTCCCTTAAAAGGGTGTGAATTATCTAGTCAGAAATTTCTATAAAGGTAAATGTGAACCAGGTAGTTTTAAATAGAATAAGAAACGGAGCCAGGGAGGAGAGAGAGAGAGAGATTGGGATGGCTGGACCAAGAACCAGTGCTCAGCACAAGTTTGCGTTATGCAGTTTCTCTGACCAGGCAGGACTTTTCTACATCCATAGCAGCAAGGCCCTGTGATACCTTCCAGCTTCTGTAGAACAGCATGTTATGGCTCCGTATCCTATAGTTCCTATCTTTGTCCCAAGGAATAGGAACTGGTGTGTAAGGAACAACCACAGAACAGTTCACTGGAGACTTGTAATCAAATAAAAAAACTGAATTTCTATTCTCCTATTTTAGAAATGCACCTCTTATTGAACAAAATGACCGAGGCACTCCACAGTGCATTATGAGTATTTCTATAGGCCTTTGTGAAGGATATTGCATCTGGAGACAAACCAGTGCTTTCTATAAATACGGCTCAGGTCAAGACCTGTCAGTCTTGATTCACTGGTATTTTGAGCTGTGTTACTGGAAGTCCGGGGTGGGTACAGGTTGACAGAGCAAACACCAGTCCACTCTGAACCCACAAAGAATATCAAACCTGATATTCAAATACTCAAAATAGAAGATACTTACATCATGTCAGTCTCCTATTAGCAGGAACTGAATGCAATAAGCTTTAGCTTTTCAGAATTACTTTATGTAAAATGACATAAATCAGACATTAAGTTTGAGAATAAGTACAGTTTTTGACAACAGTACATTACAATTAGCATTAAATGTATTGACTGGTCTATGACACGGTGCTGTTTACCAAAGCAATCTTGTCGTGTCTGCTCTTCTGCTTATTCAGGTGGAAGTTTATGACATTTTCTATGCTAAGTATCTTGCCTTATATCTCTTTTTCTTTCACGTTGGTAAATAGAAATAAGTTTTCTTCTTCAAAGATACAGAACAGAAAGGGATCACTAGAAAGCCATTAATACGTCTTTCAAGATTAACAGATGTTAATAAAATGAAGTAATAAAATTGCTAATTAGATTTGGCAGGTAGAACTGTGGCAAGGAATATTTTTTAGAGAGTTTAAAAAAATTACTTTTCTTATTCAAAGGAGGTAGATTAGAATACAACCCTGGTGTTGGGATCTGGAATGGCCTATTTTCTTTGGAAGGCCTCTATTTGCTGATTTATTGAATCCCATTTTCATTGCTTCCTTGGGACAGAATACTCAGTTTTCTTAGATTTTATTCTCTGTTGCAAATGACAAGGCTTGAAATTATTTGATTTCAATTGATGCCTTTTTCGTCTGGAAAGCTGCAGAAAAGGCAGCAGGCAGCAACTATTTATGCATTTATTTCATTATTAGTGCCCATATACCTTCCAACTCTTAACTGCTGCAAATAAGCATTTCATATTTGCCAACCTTCACAATGATACATTGGTCACTATCAACTACTACTGCCTTTTCATAGGTGTGTGTAATCCACACATATATGTCTTTGCAGAAAAGAATATTCTGTATATGCTATTGGAAGAATTTTGAATAAAAGTGGCTATAACTTTGATTTTTCAGATAGAATGCAAGGAAATACAATTTTAGTTTTGGCCTATTGTCAACATAATTTGAGGTCTAGAAAATTATAAGCCTTTCATTAATGAACCAGAGAAGGCAATGACAACCCACTCTAGTACTCTTGCCTGGAAAATCCCATGGATGGAGGAGCCTGGTGGGCTGCAGTCCATGGGGTCACTAAGATTTGGACACTACTGAGTGACTTCACTTTCACTTTTCAGTTTCATGCATTGGAGAAGGAAATGGCACCCCACTCCAGTGTTCTTGCCTGGAGAATCCCAGGGATGGGGGAGCCTGGTGGGCTGCCGTCTATGGGGTCACAGAGAGTCAGACACGACTGAAGCGACTTAGCATCAGCAGCAGCATTAATAAACTTATTGGAAGAGAAATTCCTTTCTGAATATTTAGTAGGTTGAAGATTCCTGGACAGTGAATGAGTCTTACATGCCTTTTTTTTTTTTGGCCATAACATCTAGTAAGAGTTCTGTAATTTGTAATCTTGCTTCAAAAGACTACTGAAGGTAGATTACCACGGAGAGTAGAATTGCTAAAGATAAAGGGAAAGAATTCAAATGTGATAGGCAGGAAGAGAATTATACTCCAAGCCTGGGCTAATATTGAATTCTGCAATTTTAGCTCTAAGCTTCTTGAGACAAGAAATAAAACATGATGGATAAATATTTTTCATTATTGAATGAAAGAAGGTAAATCATTTTGACAAGAGCGACAAGCTTTTATTGGTTAAAAAATAGTCTGAAATAGATTAATCATATGGATCTGTAGAGGGAGACTACTGAGCTGCGTGAAGTCTATGTTAAAGAGAATTTTTCAAAAGCAGAAATGTTCTTGGTATGATTATTTCTTATACAGATACATGAACAAAAATAAATCTGCTTGCCTACTATGAAAATGTAGCTCAGCAGTCACCTTGGACAAAAACGTTGCATGGAAAGATTCTCATATTCTCAAAATTAGATGGCCGCTTGGAGCTACATAAACAAAGAAAAGTTGGAAAGAGTTCAGCATCATAACAGCAGCAACAAAAATACGCTCAGGCAAAAGCTGCACTAAACAAAAGCCTCACCTTGGCAAGTAGCTGAGTGAAGTTGCTCAGACAGGGCAGAACCCTTCCTGAGAAACCCCTGCTTCCTGGCTGGGAAGGCCCCCCCACCCCCAATCCTAAGCGTTTCCGGTCGTTTTGTGTAAGAATTCTGCCCAGGGTGACATTTGTTAGTTTCCACATACATCCCTCACTGCACCCTGATCCAGACACCAAGTGGAGGCCCTCTTCCCTCCGTGCCTCTCGCATACAACCCCCTCTGCTAAACGCCTTCCCTCCACGGCCATCTCCTCCGCCACCGGGGTCAAACCGAACTTCTGGCAGTCCTGTGGTGCCAACGAGCATGCGCAGAAAGTGCGTGCGCATTCGCCCCCATCGTGTCCCATTCTTGGTGACCCTACGGACTGTAGCCAGCCAGGATCCTGTCCATGGAATGTTCTACTGGAGTGGGTGGCCGTGCCCTCCTCCTGGAGATTTTCCCAAACCAGAGCTCAAACCCAGGTTTCTCATGTCTCCTGCGTTGGCCAGGTGGGTTCTTTACCACTAGCTCCACCCGGCAAGCCCCGTCAGTCTTAGTCTCTGTTTAAATATGCTTTCTTCACAAACTCGTCCTTGACAGCCCAAATCCAAGATAGCTGCTCCCAGATCAGTGATTCTTATCCCTAGCTACATGTTAGAATCACCTGGGATGCATCTGAAACATTCTGCTTTCACAGATTAAAACTAGAATGTTCTGCTTTGCTGAGTGAGGCACAGATAGTTTTTAAAGTTCCTCAGGTGATACTACTAAGCAGGTAACGCTATGCTACCATATGATACGGTATCCCGTATGTTCCATATGATCTCTTATTCTCTGAACTTCCCTAGCATGACACTCACCACCAGTTCAATTCAAATACTAATTTACTGAGCCTTTTCTTTGTGTATAGGATAAGTTAGTGACTAGATACTAAAACATGCCAGATGTCCATCTTTATGGCGCTTACAGATGAAAAGGGAGACAATACTGAGCAAATTGTTTAAAGTGTGATGAATGGAGGTAGGATGGTTTGGTGTAACAAAATAGTCATCTAGTAGAGTAGATTGAAAGACCATTTGCAATTCTTGACATCCACCCCATAATGACCAGACTATGGAACTTGGCAGTGCCCTTCCACAGAGGTCACATTCCGTTGCATTGGCATTGAGGTTGCGCTGACATTTTCCATTGTTTTGGTCAATGGAAAGTTAATGGATGTCAAGGAGCAGAGGATGTTAATGCATTTGACATTTTGTGCTGCAGTGATCCCCCTCGAGGAGAGCATGCTCTGAGAAGTCTGAGGCGCAGAATGAACACAAATGACTTAGACCTGAACCTAACTCACAACAATGATCCAGTTCCAGCCAACCTTTGGCCTGAAGCACAACGTATGCTGAGGCCTGGCCCAGATTAAGCAAACTACAGAGAACTAGGAGACCTGTGGGCAGAACACATACTTGTGGTTGTAAGCCTTCATGTTTTGGGTGATTTGTGATAGAGCATCACAGTGGAAATAGCTAATTAACATACCAGTCTGGGGTTCAGACCATGTTGCATTTGGTGAAATAAACCATGTTTACTTATTCCTCCTTGTATTTCCTGTCCCTGCCACACAGTGATACATAACAGATGCTCAAAAAATATGTGTTGAAGGAATGGAAATATGGTTTCTGGCCTCAGTGATCTCCTAGGCTAGTGTGTGAGACAGGTCTTTGAGTAAATAGTTACAATGCTATGCGATAAATGCAGTAATGTAAGAGCTATGATCACATGGAGGTGGAAAATCTTCAAGTGTGGTGTTACCAACATCAAGGGCAAGTGTCAAAAACCAAGCACTCAGATTTGAACATAATAAGAACCCATTTATTTTACCATCAGTAGCTTATGTTAAGTTTCCTGGTACAAGCTGGTCTACTTTCAAAATCACATAAATAGATTTATAGTTTCTTCCATGACTCAGTAAATTGTATATGTTTAAAGATTTTCAACATATACAGTGAATAAAATTATATATATGTATATCTATATATATAGATATAAAATCTACATTGCATGCAAGGAAAAGCTTAGAGGTGGGGTCTACTGAAATGAAATGTTAGAGTTGTACACTGCTTAAATATTCTGAAAAAGCAAGTTGTTACCTTATAAAGGTATATTATATTTATTTATCTTACAAATGAGAACTTAGGAGAAACTGGACAGAGGGATAGGGGGATGGAGCTGGGGGCAGAGGGGAAGATCAAAATATAGGGTGTGCCTACTCCCTATTTCTTACTTCACATTAAAAGTAAAGGTTCTCCCTGAATAACCAGTGATCAAAAATTCTGTCTTCTGACCTTGCCCTTTGAGAGGTCATTGACCCTTAACCTGGTCAAGGTTAAAAATGACTGTCATTTTTGACCGGGTATTGCAGAAAGACAGATGTTTAAAAAAGGGTACCCATAGGGAAGAAATATTAATAGCAATATATTCCCAAGAGCAGAACCTCTCAGCATTTGCTGGGTCAACTGGCTGGCTTCTTTCTGCTACCTCCTCTGCAGCCTTTTGGCTCCTCTTTGTCTTCTTCACTAAGCCAGTCACTCTCGTTTATACACTTTCTAGCTTCCAAAAACTGTCCTGAAATCTCTAATCTCCTGAGGTCTCTTCTTGCACGCTCTTTTTTCCTTGTGGATTAATGTCCTTTTACTGATATTTTAGCCAGGTTTGAGAAAGCAGAGGGCTAAAGTGCTTGGAGTCTACCTGCCACTTTTCAAATCAGAACTTTAAAATATTCATTATAACTAGAAATCAGAAACAACCTAAATTTCCTGAGACAAGGAAGCTGTTGAATATATTAGGTGTTACATGCATGCCAAAATAACATGTATGCACTCAGAATCATGTATTGAAGATTATTTAATAAGAAGAAATACTCATAATAGAAAATGATTATGAAAGTCAGAATATAAAATTCTCTTTACAGTATGACCTCAATTCTTTGACTGACATATCAAAGTAATAATAGTATATATGGATGAGGAGAGTGTAGCAAACTTTTTTCATTTATTTCAAGACATTCTACTTTTTGAATGTTACTTCTATAATCAGAAAAAATAATTTTAAAAAACATATAACAATGTTTCTTCATATCTATTTTTTTTAGCTAATCTCTCCAATCTTGACTATGAATAATTTTACCTGTTGGTGAATAAAGCAATCACAATCTGATTATTTTGCCATCCAATTATCAGATTGATTGATTACATATTTTTTCAAAGTCTAAATTTCTAAAAATCTAGATATTTAAGCTTCCAGGATTCCATTTCTTCAGGGACATTTTGCTGCTTTCTACTACTTTCCAGATAAATAAAAAAAGTGAGTGGGGTTTTAGAGAGAAAGGTGTTCAAAATGAAGCATTACTAACACAAACACACCTTTTCAGTCATTTGCCTTTTGCATTCAGCTTTGCACAACTGGGTATGAAAAATATTCCCATTTCATCTATACTAAATGTTGTAAATTACACTGTCAACAGTCCCTTAGGTCTACCTAACAGTCCACTAATAATTTCAAGCAGCATGACCAAGGAAGGAAGCTGCACCCCTAAATAAAGCAGGAGATTCTGCTTAAAGCCTCACCATGGGACATTTCATGTATTCTGAATCTCTATGCAGTGATTTGTTCATTTCTAGGTTTTCAGATTGCAAGGAAGTCTTCTAGATTACAGAGGTGAGAGTATTAACATTTTCATCTAGGTTGTTAAATTCTTAGCTCGAGTGAGAGGGTACGTTACATCTATAGTCAATTACCTTAAACATCATGATGGTCCTTTTTTTTTGTAAAGAGTTTCTTGCCCTTGAATGAAAACCCAAGCTCCTTGCCATGTTCTTTAAGAATATTGTGCAGTGTATAATTGTTCAGTTGCTAAGTCATGTGCGGCTCTTTGTGACCTTACTGACTGCAGCATGCCAGGTTTTCCTGTCCTTCATTAGCTCCCAGAATTTGCTCAAACTCATCGACCCATTGAGTCGATGATTCCATTCAACCATCTCATCCGCTGTTGTCCCCTTCTCCTCCTGCCTTCAATCTTGCCAAGCATCACGGCCTTTTCCAATGAGTCAGTTCTTCCAATCAGGTGGCCAAAGTATTGGAACTTCAGCTTCAGCCTCAGTCCTTCAATGAATATCCAGGATTTCCATTAGGATTGACTGGTTTGATCTCCTTGCTCTTGAGAGTCAAAGAGACTCTGTGACATCACAGTTCAAAACCATTAGTTCTTCAGCATTCAGCCTTCTTTATGGTCCAACTCTCATATCCATAAATAACTACTGGAAAAACCATAGCTTTGACTATACGGACCTTTGTTGGCAAAGTGATGTCTCTGCTTTTTAATACACTGTCTAACTTAGTCATAGCTTTCCTTCTAAGGAGCAAATGTCTTTTAATCAGTTTGCAAAGGTAATGTTAAAGAAATGAACAGGGGAGGGTCTTGGAGGTGAGAGATGGGAACTGTGGGGAACACAGAGAGCCTGCAGAGCTTGGCTTTTTTGAGGAATGGCAAGAAAGGCTCTGTGGCTGAAGCACAGGGAGCAGGATGGAGAGTCACATGGTCTTCAGCAGTATGGTAGCCCTCCACTGTACCTGCGAGGGTGTGTTCCAAAACCCCTTCACGATGCCTAAAACCGAGGTTATCACAGTGCCCCGCACATACTGTTTCTTCCTATGCTAATGGGCAGGTGGTGTGTACAGCTCAGACACACCCAGCAAAGGGACGATTTAGGTCCGGAAAGGACTGGGCGGGATTGGCCAGAGATTTCATCATGCTAGTCAGAAGACAGGAAGTTGTATTTATTTCCAGAATTTTCCATTTAATATTTTCAAACAACTGTAGACTATGGGTAACCAATTCCACAGGAAATGAAATATGGACTATACCGTGCTGCTTTAGACTGATCCAGATCTCTGACTTGGCCATATAACTTCCTCCCTAAAGCGTTGATCCCATACCCTGTGCTCCCGACAGCCAACATCATGGCTCTCCCATCCAACAGTGTCCCCAGCAGGTGGGCACTACAGCAGGGACATTGGGGAGTGCTCTCCTCCCACGGTGGAACCCCTGCAGCAACCCTCCTTGCTGGCTGAAAACAGCCTTAGACTCAGTTACTTCTTACTGACCCATACAATCACCCTGCTCCTGATTTGGAAAAGAGAGAAATTTTGAGATAACCAGAAAATAACTTAAGAAAGTAACTTTACTCAGTCAGATCATATGCAATCCGACCTGTGAGAAATTCATGTACTTCCCCACACAGGGATAGGATGAAGCATGTGAGATATGGGGAAAATACTAATGTTGGTCTCATCTCATTAACTTCATCTGTGAAGCCCAGAAGAATGCTTGGTACATGCAGGTACTAAAGTAACGTTTGTGATACGCATAAATAAATGGCTGATTCTAGGGCTAGGATAGGAAGATACAAGATGAGCCTGGACCATCTTGTTATGGCAGAAGTAAAGAAGAGACCCAGAAAAATGTGTGGACATAACAAAAGCACACACAAGCCAGCTTGAAGAGGCTTCTGCTGGCCAAATCTGAGACAATTTTAAGCATCACAGTAATCAAGAGTAGTAACCCACTGAATAAAATAGGAATATATGAACCTATGCTGATAATAATTAGATGGTAAAAAATTGAGAAAAGAGAGAGTTCTTCCTTAAAGAATAATTCAGACAGATAAATGTGGATGGAAGAGTAGAGTTAGAAATTCACCAGTTTTCAATTACCATAAAAAGATTGGTTTGGAGCACGAATCATTACTGGATACTAAATCTAGAGGGAAGAGTGTGATGAAGAGCAGGATTTTTATATATTCTTAATATGATTACCTCCAGATTACTTATTAGTTGTAACGATAAATTCAAAGCAGTGACATGATTTTGATTAAATACAATCTAAATGGAATATGTGATCTTAAGCTGGATCCTGTGTTGGAGGTTCCAAAAAATGATAAAAGACTTTATTAGAACAATTGACAATATCGGAATATGGACTGCTTTAGATAAAAAGCATACCTATGTTAAATTTTCTGAAGTTGTACCAATGATGCATAAAATGATAGCTTTATTCTTACCAAATCTATACTGAAATGTTAAGGGATAAAGGGACATGATAGATGCTATCTATTTGAAACAAGTTTAGACAGGAAATATTAGAACACATGCATAGAAAGGAGAAGATGCAACAAATATTGCAGATGTTAAAATTTGTTTCTCTGTGTAAAAGGTATTATGCTTTGTATTATTTTGGCATCTTTTCTATGAGTTTGAAATTATTTCCAAATAAAAAGTTAAAGATATAATATAGCAAATACACAAAACAAAATAAGGTCAGAGAGGGTATAAGCCGAATACTACTGCTGGTCAAATAACGGGAGGAATTTTGACCAGAGGAAATGAGAGGGCAAGGAGGTCTTTAAGTCAGGAAACAAACAAACAAAAACAATAATCAAAAAAACTTTACAGGAGCAGAGATATGGAAGAGGATAGTAAAGGCAAAGGGAGAAGAGAGTCCTGAGGTATACGAAATTATAGAGGTAAATTAGTAATACTAATTTGGATATACATTTGTGAGTCTATCTTGAATGTCCAAGTACAGATTATCAACTCAAATCCAAACAATTATATTATAAGTAATACATCCTGTCTTCATATGTGATAAATTACTGTAAGGACCGTAAAGGAAGATTTAAAAATTTTTTTTAATTTTGTTTTAAGGGTATAGCCGATTAACAATGTGATAGTTTCAGGGGAACAGTGAAGAGACTCAGCCATGCATCTACGTGTATTCATTCTCCCCCAAATTTCCCTCCCATCCAGGCTGCCACATAACATTGAGTAGAGTTCCCTGTGCTATACAGTGGGTCCTTGTTGGTTATCCATTTTAAATATGGCAGTGTGTGCATGTCCCTCCCAAACTCCCTATTTCTCCCTTCTCCTTATCTTTCCCTTCCCTACAGCCCTCAATTCATTCTCTAAGTCTGAAGACTGTTTCTGTTTTGTAAGTTCATTTGTATATTTTCTTTTTAGAGTCCACATATAAGGAGTGTCGCAGGATATTTTTCCTTCTCCGTCTGACTTACTTCGTTTAGTATGACAATCTCTAGGTCCATCCATGTTGGGAAGATTTTTCAAAGTATGATTTCAGAGAAGAAAAGATTATTTCTAGCTCTTTCTAAATCTAAAAAAACACTAAGCAAACAAATAATTCCCTATGTGCTGCTCACATATTTAGTTATAAAATAAAATCCCAAATAATGCTGCTCAGAAAATGGTAAAAAAGTGAGAGAGAAGACAAGTTATTACAGTGAACACTGGCCCCAGTTCAAATTCCCTCAGAATTTTCAGTTTATTCAACCATTTATAAATTGATGAAAAATTATTTGAAAGATTTGCATTTCTGATAATCAGCAGCTCTTTTCTTTCCTCAAGTTTCTTCAGCCTGCACAATCAACCCTTTCAGATGAAACAGGATTCTCCTGTTCGGGCTCCCCTCCCTGAGCTGGGAACTACTGTGGAGCAAGCAAAATGCCCTGAACCAGCTGCTCGCTACTCTTCTGCTTTCTGGGCAAAGAACACATTCTGCCTGGTCCTTGTGGGAGTTATCAATGGACTCAGGGAGAGTGATTCACAAGATCAAAGGCAGCTGTGAGGTCAAGGGGGCCCAGCTGGCCCAGAGGCTCAGCCCCCAGGAGGAGGTAATTGGTAGTTCTGTGCTTCAGTGGAGTGGAGTGGGTAAAAGCTGGATTAGAGAAGGTCAAAGAGAGAATTGAAGGAAAGAAATTTACAGGAACAGGTGTGGACTTTTGGCTAAGAGAAATTATTTAAGCAAAAGAACAAGGTCAAAGGAGAGAGAACCAAAGCCCAAGGAGTCAGCAGGAGACACTGCACTCTCCTGGGACGTGGCTCAGAGCCTGGGCCCTGTGAGCATGAGGGAGCTGGCAGTGCCACCAGAGGAAGGAGCTGGAAATCAAGGTTAATGGAAAGCTACTGATTATGAAGCAGAGTTGGAGAAGTCAGACCCAGAGAAATGGAATCCAACAGAGTGTAATAAGAAGGGCATTTAAATCCATATGTCAGAGTGGTTAATGGATTAGAAGCTGTGAAAAGTATAAGTGGGACAAGGATAAAAGAGGAAAGAGTTTTACTAAAGAAAAAGGAACAGAGAGAGGCTTCCAGGAAGAAATATTTTATGTTAAAACAGTGGCTAAGCCAACCAAAAGAACTCAGCACAATGTTCTTTTACATAGGTGCCTAGAAAACGCATTATTTTAAAAGTTTTAAACATAAAATATTTGCTTCATAAAACTCTTCCTTTAAAATACATACAAAATATAAGACAAAAATAATAGAATGAATACTCACAAGCCTGCTGCTCTATGTCGGAACTAGCACATCACCAACACCCCGCAGAATGGAAGTCTGGGCCCCATCCCCAACCCCCTGCACAGAGCGTGTGTGGAGTCATACATGTGGGGCTTATCCTTTCCTTTGTAAAAATATTTTTTCCACATATGTGTACATCCCAAAGCGTTACATTGGTTGGTCTTCTCTCTTTTTGAGCTTTATAAATATGGTAACATGGTCCCACTGGATGTAGTTTTAAATACTTTTATCACTGATGTTTATTTCTTGTATTAGTCAAGGTTCTCCACAGAGGCAGATCCTGTGGGAGATATATATTTAATTTTATTTATTTTGAGGCATTGACTCATATGATAATAGGGACTGGCAAATATGAAATTTGTATACCAAGCTGGCAGGCTGGAGATGTAAACTCCAGCAGAGTTTCTACATCACAGACTTGAGGCAGAATTCTTCTTCAGGAAAATGCCAATCTTTGCTCTTAAGACCTTCAACTGATTATATGTGGCCCACCCACATCACAGGCCACTCATGGACCCATATCATGGGCCCATTACTTTGTCAACAAAGGTCCATCTAGTCAAAGCTATGGTTTTTCCAGTAGTCATGTATGGATATAAGAGTTGGACCATAAATAAGGCTGAGTGCTGAAGGATTGATGCTTTCTACGGTGTTGTAGAAGACTCTTGAGAGTCCCCTGGACTGCAAGGAGATCAAGCCAGCCAATCCTAAAGGAAATCAGTCCTGAATATTCATTGGAAGGATTGATGCTGAAGCTGAAACTCCAATACTTTGGCCACCTGATGCGAAGAGCCAACTCATTGGAAAAGACCCCGATGCTGGGAAAGATTGAGGGCAAGAGGAGAAGAGGATGACAGGAAGAGATGATTCGATGGCATCACCAACTCAACAGACATGAGTTTGAGCAAACTCCAGGAGATGGTGAAGGACAGGGAAGGCCGGCATGCTGCAGTCCATGGGGTCACAAAGAGGCAGACACGACTGAGCGGCTGAACAACAACCCACATCATGGTGGATAATCTGCTTTACTTAAAGTCTACTGATTATACATCTTAACTCACATCTGAAAAGTATCTCCACAGCAAATCTAGGCTAGTGTTTGAGGAAACCACCAGGCACCATAGCTTGACCAAGTTGACATATAAAATCAACCATCACATGTTTCTAAGATTCCCCCTTGTTTTGTGTAGTTTTAGTTCATTTCAGCTCACTCACCATTCTTCCACATTCTCTTATCAACTGACACTTAAATGTTTCCATTTCTCTGGTGTGAACAAAGCTGCAGTAAATATTCAGGTGCATGTCCCCTTGTGCACTTATTCAATAGATCTTAAAGAGGGTAGGAATGGGATTGCTGGGTTGTAGGCTACACTAGTTCAACTTTAAAAGCTAGTGCTGAATTGCTTGCTAAGGGGATTGCATCAACTTACATTCTTTCAAAACATTTAAATACTTGGAGTTTTTTTCAATATTTGAGATCCAAAAGTAAGTATAGATATGTGAAGAGCTGGATTCATTTGATGATTTGATCCTTATCCATGCTTTCTTCCCTTGTACCTCCACACTTATCCCTCAATTATTTAGAAGCTGAAATGAGAAGTGAGGCAACCTTTATGAAGAGCTTTAAATAAAGACATAGTAAGCTACTCTTACTATTGTCTTACTGTTGGAGAAGGAAATGGCAACCCACTCCAGTGTTCTTGCCTGGAGAATCCCATGGACAGAGAAGCCTGGTAGGCTGCAGTCCATGGGGTCGCACAGAGTCGGACACGACTGAAGCGACTTAGCAGCAGCAGCAGCAAGCTACTCTTTCATGCAGTAGGTATTTTCTGAGCATCTGCTATGTGCCCAGCAGTGTGCTAGGCATTGGGCAGGATATATAATGATGGATGATGCTCTATCCATTGGAGAAGGAAATGGCAACCCACTCCAGTATTCTTGCCTGGAGAATCCTGTGGACAGAGGAGCCTGTTGGGCTGCTGTCCATGGGGTCGCACAGAGTTGGACATGAGTGAAACGACTTAGTAGCAGCAGCTCCTCTATCCATGCCTTCATAACTAAGGGTCTAGAAGGAACTAGATACACCAACAGACGACTGTAGCAGTGCTAGGATTGAGCAAGTATACGTGTCAGCATACAGTAGGGGTACTTACTTATAGTCTAGAGAATTGAGGACATTTCATAGGTATTTAATCACTTATGGTGACTAACAATATATAGGCATTGGCAGTCATGGGTGGATATGTGGTTTTATGGTTATTAAATATTTGAGTTGCTATATAGTGTCTATTGGAGATTGTACTAAGCCTACCTCCCTGGAGTAATATAAGATTTTTTACATATACAGAGAATTTCAGTGAAGCAAAATTTCAATTTTCCACAGCAAGAAATCACTACCCTCAAGGTGGGAGAAACCAGTATTATGGAACCCAAATTTGCATTGGTCATGCCAGAGCCATCTCTGAGCATTTCTTTTGGAAGCTTCTCCTTATCTCTTTGAGCAAGGTAGAAAGGAAGCTGTGGAAGTGATTTTTTTTCTTGATCCTAACATGAGCATGGCTTGAACTAAAAGTTCAGGAAGAGAGCAAAGAGATTTTTCATTCTCTCCAGTGATGGCACAAGGGCTATTGCTTTTCATCTTCTTGAGTCCTAAGATGTCATTTACCTAAGTCTGCCAAATGATACAGTTTATTTCTAAATGATACTCTTCTTAGAATAACGAGCATTTATTTCTAGGGTAGTGGCTCTTAGCCTGTTGTTTCTTTGCTACATATTTGTTAACAAGTGTGTTTATTAAGAATGCAAGCTCTTTTCTTTGCATAATTCATTTTCTGTAGCTACTCTTCCTAATCAGGTCGTTGCATTCTGTAATAAGCGTCTTTATAGGAATGCATGACTATAAAAATAGGCTGAAATTCAATACACAGAAACAGTGAGCTTCAGACCAGCTAGCAGAAAGATTTATTTTAGCAATATAGCTCTGTGGAGGCTGCTGCCTGGTACTTTTTATCCAGCTTACAACATTTTATCTCCTTATGTTGGTCAGAGTTAGTCCTAAGAGTAGGATTCATCTTTAGGAAATCTTGAGTGTCAATAAACTATACTGGCCTTCCTGAAGGCTCCAGTCCCATACATTCTGAGGAGGAAGGCACACCATCCCAGTAACATATTGGTTCTTTCCGACTCTACACTCGACCTGCCTCTTCAGTCAATTTGTCCGTCCCTCTCCTAGTAACAGTAGAGTCATAGCATTTGCAGTGGGCAGGTCACAGAGCTGTAAGCAGGGCCATTAAAACACAATAATCTTTGGGAATCATCCACGTTCACAGCACCTTCCCCCTCCCTGCCACTGCTCTTCTGAATGCAAATACAGCTAAACAGAACCCTATGGAGCATCCCCCAAGTTCCCTTCCCCATATCCTCTGCTTTAGCTCCTCTCTGAAGTACATAGATAATAGTATCTGATGCGCAAATCCTGAACTGTTTTCAGTTCAGTTCAGTTCAGTCACTCAGTCGTGTCCAACTCTTTGCGACCCCATGAACTGCAGCACGCCAGGCCTCCTTGTCCATCACCAACTCCCGGAGTCCACCCAAACCCACGTCCATTGAGTTGGTGATGCCATCCAACCATCTCATCCTCTGTCGTCCCCTTCTCCTCCTGCCCTCAATCTTTTCCAGAATCAGGGTCTTTTCAAATGAGTCAGCTCTTCGCATCAGGTGGCCAAAGTATTGGATTTTCAGCTTCAACATCAGTCCTTCCAATGAACTGTTTTACAAATGCTAAAATCCCCACCAAATGGAAGAAATTAACTACTCTACTGATGACCATGAGCACATGGCCCCAGGTCTTCTGGTGCCTGAGGACTGATAATGATAATCCCTGTGACATCATCATCAAACAGTCAGAGAATTGTGTATGAGCCGATCACATAGCCTGGGATGTCCTCCCCTCATCTTGCCTTTAAAAATGCTTTGCTGAAACCCATCCTGGAGTCTGGGCTTTTTGAGTACTAGTTGTCTTGGACTCCTTGTGTGGAGCCTTAAACACTGCACTTTCCTTTGCCATAAACCAGGATCAACAGATGGACTATACTGTGTGCCAGTGAGTGGACCCTCATTTGGTTGGGTAACACTAATAGCCAGTTTTATGGTGCCTTTCACAAAATTCCCTTGCCCTCAGTGAGGGATTAGAGAATTTTTTGAGAAATAACTCTTCCAGATAAAGAGATCTCCAGCTACTGACATTTCTCTTTTACCAAAAGCCTTGTTTTCTTCAGAACTAAACATCATCCAGTTTAGCTCATGGGTGGAGAAGTCATGCCAGTGTGCACCATGCTCCACTGATGGACAAGTCATACTCAGGAACACTGAACTTCTAACCAGCAACTTTGGAATTGCCAGCCTTAAATGTGAATGTTCAGCCAAGGATCACTATTTATTTGAGGAATGCATCCACCATTAAAGTGAAAAACAAACAAACAAGTAAAAAAGTTCCCATAAAACACAGACAATGCAGAAGAAAACAAACAAAAATCTATATTTAATATCTTCAAAGCAATAAAAGATACTATATCTATAAAACAAACACAAGAGGCTATAAAAAAAAAACAGTGGATTAGAAAGAGCCCTTAAAATTAGAAATATGGTAGCAGAATACACAATTCAATAAAAGGACTAGAGGATGAAATTGAGGATCTCAGAAAATAGAACCAAAGGGGACAGAAAATAGAAGAAAGAAAAGAAAATTAGAAAATGAATCCAGAAAGTCTAATATCAAACTAGTAAGAGAGACATAAAAACAAAGATGAGGAAATTATAAGAAAAATAATAAAAGATTTTCCAGTCATGAGAATACTTAAAAAAAAAAAGGATCTTCCCTGTTTTCCTTCTTGGGAGGCAGCTGGAAGATGAGCTCAGGCAAATAGAGAGTAAACAGAGAAAGACCCCGAAAAGTGGGTAGCCATGGAAAACAGCAAGGAGATCAAATCAGTCCATCCTCAAGGAAATCAACCTTGAATATTCATTGGTAGGACTGATGCTGACGCTCCAATACTTTGGCCACCTGATTTGAAGAGCTGACCCACTGGAAAAGATCCTGTGGGAAAGACTGAAGGCAGGAGGAGAAGGGGACAACAGAGGATGAGATGGTTGGATGGCATCACTGACTCTATGGACATGAGTTTGAGCAAGCTCCAGGAGATTGGTAAGGACAGGGAAGCCTGGTGTGCTGAAGTCCATGGGGTCCCAAAGAGTCGGACATGACTAAGTGACTGAAAATAACAACATCAACAATCTAAAACAAGAAGGAAGAAAACAAAGCCTTAGATGTGCTTGGGAGGAGGAGCTGACAACTTGATCTAGATCGACATCTAGTTAAAAACTGGAAGAATATTAGGGACAATTACAGAGAAAAGGAGAAACAATTAACTTTAGGAAAAGATAATGTACAAGAAAGGAAATGTAACTGTAGCACACTTGTTGACTCAGTACAGTATTTGTGTAGCTATAATAACAGAAAATAACAATTATGAGATAATATTGACAGGAAGAAGGGATGGGAAGCAAGGATGAATGGGGCTGAGGATGAGGCAGCAATGTTGAAGTCTCAGCCACCGTGTATATGTGTGTGTGTCTGTGTGTGCGTGTGCTTACTTGCTCAGTCACGCCCAACTCTTTGGGACCCCATGGACTGTAGCCCACCAGGCTCCTGGGTCCATGGGATTCTCCAGGGAAGAATACTGGAGTGGGTTGCCGTTTCTTCCTCTAGGGGATCTTCCTGGGTCTCCTGCATTGCAGGTGGATTCTTTACCTTCTGAGCCCCCAGGGAAGCCCCTCAGACACCATAATAAGATTATGTTATGTCTACAATGAATAAATCAAAAGGTAGCAGGATAAACATATTACTTTAAAATATGGAGTTACGCATACAGAAGAAAACTATCAAAAACGTGGAAAGAGATGGAATCTGTGGAATGGACTCTGAGATGGGAAATACGAAGGCAGGAGCTGCTACGTTCAGCTTAGGTCTTATAACCTGCTTCATGTTTAAACTGTGTGCATGGGTACTCTTTCTGCCCCCTTCTGATGCCTATGCCCGAAGCTTTCTCTATCTTCTTTATACTTTAATAAAACTTTATTACACACACACACAAAAAAATAAACTGTGTGCATGTGTTCCATTGATGGAACCAAAAATTAACTTTCAAAATAATGCAATAGGGGTTCTTAATTACTATGCACAGCTCTAATTTTTCCCTTAGGACCAATCACTAGAAATGAAATGACTGGATCAAAGGATTTGATCATTTGAGGCCATATCTATATCTATACATCTGTATGTTTATATCTAGATATATTATTTGTATATATATATATATAGATAAGATATATATCTAGATAAGATATATATCTAGATAAGATATATTTATCTTTTATATTTTATTTATATTTATATTATATTTATATTTTAAAATTTGTTTAAAAATTATTTTAGGTTCAACGTTTTAATTTATTTTAATTTTCAGTAGTGCCTTATATTGGAGAAGGCAATGGCCACCCACTTCAGTACTCTTGCCTGGAAAATCCCACCGACTGAGGAGCCTGGTGGGCTCCAGTCCTTGGGGTCCT
>NW_011494904.1:1379448-1391364 GCF_000754665.1 Bison bison bison | reverse complement strand
CGACTTCACTTTCACTTTTCCCTTTCATGCATTGGAGAAGGAAATGGCAACCCACTCCAGTGTTCTTGCCTGGAGAATCCCAGGGACGGGGGAGCCTGGTGGGCTGCTGTCTACGGGGTCGCACAGAGACGGACATGACTGAAGAGACTTAGCAGCAGCAGCAGCAGCAGTGCCTTATATATGAACCACATTATACCATCTATGATAAATGATCCAAACCTACGTAAGCACAGATTAAACGAAGAAGATAACCTTTCAATCCTTTTCTGGTCTCCACTTCCCTGCTCAAGAGCATCCAACCGTAACAGGTTTTAGTTTATAGATAAAACATATACAAATACTTATTTTTGTATAAAAGGAGTCACAAAACCCTTGTTTTACAAATTGCTTTCTACGCTTAAGAATACAAATTGAGAATTTCCCCAAGTCAAGGTTTTAAATATTTGCTTGTATGCATTTTGAACAATGTATTGTGATCCATCCACCAAGCCAGGGTGGACCTCTACCTCAACAGTGGTCTTGATGACGTTACACAGCACCAAGAGGGTGTGAAAATGCTTATTACTCACATAATGAGGCTTTCTGAGAAGAATAAAGCAGGCTCCCAAGCTGGTCTGGAGGAGGTTTAAGAAAGCAGTGAAGGGATGTTTCAGGCTGGTTACGGAGCCGGAGCCGCAGCGGGCAGGAGTGGGGCGGCCTCCCACCGCGGCTCGTGTCTCGCGTGGTTTGAACTGAGCGCCGACAGAGGGGCTTGCCAGGGTGGGGCCGGCTCCGGCGACGGGGCATGGAGCGCGCCTTCTCTTTACAGTGTTGACTGTTCCTCAGAACTTGGGGTACACAGGCCTTCGTCACACTGGGAAAATAATCTGACTTCCCAGCAGTGGATGGAGCTTAGAGACAGACTGAGCGGTAACTGCATTTCCTGTTGGGTTGGTAACCTGCCAGGCACCGGGCCAGCGCCCATGGCGGTGATGGCCATGACGAGGCAGGCCGGCCTGACAGCGCCGGGCGCCCCCTCGAGTCTCCATCTGGAGGGGCCTCTCAGCCCGGGCCTTGTTTTAACGCCAAACAGGACTAAACAACTGCACCAGGACCAATCCACCTCTCTGAAGGTCCGTGTTCCCAGCCTGGTTGTGCTCGGCTGTCTCCAGTGGCCAGATGTTGTTTTGGGCTCATTTCCTGTTTACCTCCGGAGGCCTTTCTCTGTCTCTTTTAGGGAAGTGAGTTATCCTGCACTTTGGTCCTCCCCTCTCAGAGCTCTGTTGGCAAAGAGATAAAGGGTGGAAGGAGGCCTAACATTTTCTCAATCTCAGAACCACAGGACTGACAATTGTCTACTCAGCAAGTGTGAAGGGCCAACTGAGAATAACCAGAAAGTGTGCTGACTGAGGTCTAATCACTAAATTTTGGGTAAAAGCTTGAAAATGGCCTGTTGATAGTACATAATAACCAGAACGATTATCCTCTCCCTTGCCGAGAATTCTAATTAATGGGGAAATGCAAAAGAAAAGGGTGAGCTGAGAACAGAAGGTCTCAGCCATCAAGAGCTTGACTCTCCCAGCAGCACTTAGAGCCCTAGGAAGTGTTTAAGCCCAATTTGACATTTCAGATGGAGCAGATTAAAGTCCAGGGTTTTCTCCACCTGGCATAATCCTAGCCTGTGGAAGGCACAGTTAATAATTATTCCCCCTAGCCTAGAGAGCATTCCACAATAGAATCTCTGATCTTGGCAAGCCCAGGGTGGGTCGTGGCCAGCACTTTCAAAGCTGGCGCACAAAGGCCTGGCCGACTCTGGGTGAGAAAGTCTTCAGCGTGAAGTGTTCTTGCTCCCTTGTTCCCGGCCACTTTCCCACCACCTCTGCATCACTAATCTCTCAATTCCACTGTGCTCTTGGCACTTGAGAGTGACTTTGTGCTCAGAGGAACAGGTGGGCGTGTGGAGGAAAAGGAGGGAGACTTGTAATGGCTGAGCGTATTGGGAGAGATGGGCCAAAGGTCCACAGTGGTCTGTCCCATCGGCATGCTGGAAACTTGAATTGCTGACAAGCTGAAGGGTAAGGATTTGGTCACTCACTAATGACAACAATGCGGGGTCACTCAGGAGGGGAGAAGTTACAATTCAAGGCAAACCCACATACAGATATTGGGCAACTGTGCCGTCCAGATATGAGGGGACTCTGACAGCCAAGCTGACAGAATGACAGATAATATTCCCAGAGGAAGTGCTGTAAGGCAGAGTTTCTGCCACTGAGTCACTGCCATCAAACTGCAGGCCTGGGACTCCCTGACTGTCCATTGGCTAAGAATCTGCCTTCCAACGCAGGGGAGGTAAGTAGGTTTTGTCAAGGGAGCGTAATCTTGGTTCTGTCTCATCTCAACAAAAATTTGAAATGATGGACTTTAAAGCCCTTAGCGTGTCACTGTTCTCAGACAATGTTATAGCATTGTTTTATTTAGAAAATAAATAAAATTTATTTATCAGTTTTATTTAGAAAATAAAGGAAAATACGAAAATAAAGGAAAATACATCCTCAAGGCATGAGGGCGTGCTGACGTGGAGAGAAGAGAAAGAGAGAAAGAGCGCACGCATGGGAGAGAGAGACCCCCTGGCCCTTTGGTTCCCCTTTTTACATGTTTTTTTCTCCCCCTGGGCCTGCCCTGTGTAAATTGGGCCAGCCAGGAGTGCTGTTTGTTCTACCCGAGGTCCTTACTCCAGTCCTCAGACCTTCCTTTGTTCTGTTTTCGCGGGCTTTTCCCTTCCTTGTTTTTTAACCACTGCCTTTCTGGACTCCTTTTCCCTCTTCTGACTACCTAACAGTTTGATCCCTGGTTGGGGAACTAAGATCCCACACGCCACAGGACAGCTGAGCCCTCAAGCCACAATGAAGACCCAGCACAGCCAAAGTTCAAAGAAAAAAACAAAACCCACAGGCCCCAGCTTTGCTTTGTCATCTGTAACTGGTGCACCTTTGCTCACTTCCTTTCCCTTGAGGTAAGACTTACCTCTAATTTCCCAGAGGTAAGACTGAGGAGACAACTAACTATTCCAGTTTCTTCCTGGAGATTTTATATTTAAATCACAAACACCATCAGATAAGATAATATACATAATCACAGCACTGTGCCAGGAACACAGTGCTCACCTAACTGGTGCCACCCTCTACCTAGAGACGCATGCCCCAGCCCTTCTCCCTCACCCATTTTCATTTTCCTTTTCCCTCACGCCTCTCATGCACCCCCTTTCCCTCTCCTTTCCTCTCACTATCTTAGTATTTTGTGGGCTATCTCTGCACATATACTGTCTCTCCTATGTTGGATCAGAAGCTCTGGAGAATAGGACCTGTGTTCCTGGGTTTTTCTCTCCACTCTCATTGATTGGCACAGGGCCTCCCCAGTGGATTCACTTATACACACCAGAAAGTGACCCATAATACAGCATCTCACCCCCAGTGGAGGTTACCCCTCTACGGGAATTGCCTGACTCACTCCATCTTCAACCATTTTAAAGCAGGGCAGGGCTGGTCCCAGAACACCTAAGTGTCACTGTAAGCGCTGTGTGTGGCCCCCATGGATAAGGTACGAAGGCAGAGAAAAGGGGCGGGAGACAGAGGCGCTGCTAGGCAGTTACAGCTTATTTCCTGTATTTGATGGACTTCAAAACTGACCAAAGCTGTCTTGAGGAAGCTTTGGACCAAAAGGATGAGAGGAGGATGATTTGCTTGGGAACTTAACTCAGAAGACTTTCTCAAACCATGGCCTTTCTAGCTAAGGGATGAGCACCTGTATTTAATAGACGGTTAGAGAAAACCTTGGGCCAAAGTAGCTAAGGGAGAGGCAAAAATTTTCTTCCCTTTTCTGAGAAAGGAATGAAAAAGTAAAATGCTGCTAGGAGGTGTGGTGCTTCTCTCGAGAAGGAACTGCTGGTCACTGGTCACTTTTCATGGGCCCTAGTATGTGGGTATGGGTCATGCGCCTGCTTCAATGCTCTTCATTAGAGTCTCTGTCCCTTCATCCCCCATCTATCATAAGCACCCACTCTGCCCCTCCAGAGGCGTGTTTACTACCCAGACCTTCAGACTCCAGGTCCCTGCCAGGGCTGTGCACCAGGCCCAGGTTATCCTCCCTGGCCTTAGTTGTTACCTCTGAATATCATCTGTCTTCTGTGCCATTCATTCAGGTCCTGATTCTTGACTTGAAGTCCATGCTTTCTTGGGCCATTTCGGGGTCCAGCCTCTGCAGTCTAATGCATTCTTTCTATTTAGGAAGATTCCCCTAGGAACCCAATGGTTTAAATACAAAGAAGAACTTCTAGTGGTGAGGATTTCAGGCATAAAAATGGACTAGGGGGGTGGGTCCATCTGCGTGGGGAAGGAGACAAAGCTTGAACCTTGGTGTCCCATTGGTCAGGTTGGAACAAAGCTTCAGACTTCACTTGTAACATTCAGCTACCATTTTGGAGATGTGCCCTAGTACATGTTGAAAATCATTTCCTGGCTTGGACGTCAGGAAATCTGAGTCCCAGGTCCAGGTTACTGCTCGGCAGCTGTGATATTAGGAGACTCTGGGTCTGTGTTTCTCATCTGTGAAATGAACGTCAAGGATGAGGTCATCTGCGAAGTTCCTTTCAGCTGTGATTCCGTGACTTTCTGATATGGAACTTTGTAGGACTTGCTTTAAACATGGTGGTAGGAGATTATTAAATGCTACTTAGAGAGGGAGACAGAGTGACTAGGAAAGGCCAGGGTAAATTTGGTCATTTTGTTGTCTCAGTGTGAAAAGCAACTCTGGAGGCAGTCCTTCCCAAAGCAGCTCTAATTTGTGTGGAATTTCCATTGCTGAACTAGAAACACTCAGTGTGAATACTTTCAATTAAGTTAAATGACTTCATGTTCTGTTAAGTTCAGGCTGGCTAGGAATTTCATGACTTTTCCCTGACTTCATTACAATAATGCTTAGCACTAGGTTCACATGTGTGATGTCTACTTGATAGTATTTTCATAATTGTGCAGCTATCAGGAGAAGGCAATGGCACCCCACTCCAGTATGCTTGCCTGGAAAATCCCATGGACGGAGGAGCCTGGTAGGCTGCAGTCCATGGGGTCGCTAAGAGTCGGACACATCTGAGTGACTTTACTTTCTCTTTTCACTTTCATGCATTGGAGAAGGAAATGGCAACCCACTCCAGTGTTCTTGCCTGGAGAATCCCAGGGACGGGGGAGCCTGGTGGGCTGCCATCTCTGGGGTTGCACAGAGTTGGACACGACTGAAGCGACTTAGCAGCAGTAGCAGCAGCATCATATTATGTTGAGTCCTGGCTGGATGAGGAATGACAGTGAATAGCATAATTGTGAGACTTCACAAGGTACTGACATTTGTGCTTATGCACAGAAGAATTCAGCAAGTAAGACTACTACAGTGGGAGTGTGATTGTGAAGGCTTCATGGGAAAGTTCACGAATTCAAATGTAATTAAGCATGAATTAAACATGATGAGCTGCAGGGCTGATTCTAGCATTGCCGAAGATACATTATGGAAATCCTTTTTGGAAATATGACCAGCTCCTTTTTAAACATATGTCAGATGCCTAACATATGGTCTCCTAAGGCCTCCAGCATACCTTGGGTGATCCAGGGCAGTCAGCGTATGCTTGGCACTGTGGAAGGTCTAGCTGATCAGCCAGGAAGCCAAGAACATGATGGGCAATTGACCCATCCTTGTCAGAATCTCACTTTTCCTTTTAGAACAAGTATTATAAATTCAAAGAGAAGTTTGAGCCTTTGTAGGATACAGTGCTGTGTCCTGACTTTTCATGCTGGTGCAAGAAGCAACAAATCATGAATGTAGGCTAACGTCTATTTTCAAACAGTTTACAGGGATGATAAAGTAAAGAGATAAATTTCAAAAGTCACACTCACTAATAAATTGACAACTTGATACCTTGTACAGTTTGAGGGACAGAGGAAACCTGGAAAACAACACCCTTATAACTCTCTCTCATCCCCTGATGTCTTTTGCATCCATGTCCCCCAGTTTCCTTTGCACCCTTCTCTCAGTCTCAAAGAGAAGAAATAAATGAGGAATCTGAAGGCAGAACTGCATGTTCAAGCCTCACAACTGATTGCTGTGGGGGCACTGATCTGCTTTTGGGGTCACCTTCCTTATATGTAAAGTTAGGATAATTACATTACCTTTCCACCTCACAAGGCTCCTAAGTGAATGTGATGTGATGACTACAAAAGCCCTTCATCTATATCTGTCTATGTTTTTATCACCTAAATAGAAGATAGACTTCTGATTGGCTCTGTTTTCTGATCATATCCCTAGTGGACTATGGTAGATAATGATCAAATTAATGCGAATAACAACATCAGTGACCATGTATTATATGTACTCTGTGTGAAGCACCATATTAAACATCTTATAATTGCTTCATATATTTATGGAGAGACTTTAATTGTATGACATGATCCTCTCTGAATTCTAGAACTGTAAAGTGTGAGAAGGCTAAAAATGTCTAAAATATAATAGCTAGTTTCTCTTTTAACTTCTCTGGCTGTAATTACTGAAGTGAAATATGTTTCTCCATTTTTGGGCAGTGGTTTGTGGTCTTCATATCAGAAGTTGTGGCTGCATCCTGCTCCAATGAAAGGTTTGGGAACATTAAGTACTTTTTGTTTGTTTTTAATCATATCTAATAGTTTTACAAAGGAAGTTTCCTTTATCCAGCCCTTTATTTTTTTCCCACAAACCCAGATACACAGAATCACCTTTGTTCAGTTGGAAAGAGAGAAGTTTGGCACTCGAGAAGTTCACTGTTCACAAATAGTGGAGGGCACTGGTCACAAAACAGCTTGCAGGCCTGGTTTACCCAAATAACATTAATAGGGGTAGTAATTGTGTTCTTCAGGTTGGACGGAGGAGTCTGGAACTAAGGAGGTTGGGATTGTTATTTGAAATTCATCTGTGTATAAATGTTGGGTGATGCCCGGTGGATGAGATCTTAGAAGTAATACGCAATGCTGAGAAGAGAAAAGGAGCAGAAGAGAAGTCAGCAGGACAGACCACAAAGGAATGGAGAGATAGGGGGCTGGAGTCACAGGAACGGAGAGAAGAGAAGTTGGCCCATGGTGTCAGATGCAGGGAGGGAAATACAGGCAGAAAAATGTTCATGGGGTTGTTGATTTGGTGAGAGCTGTTTCAGTTGTGCCAGGTGAATGCCTGCATGCTAAGTCGCTTCAGTTGTGTGTAACGCTATGGACTGTAGCCCACCAGACTCCTCCGCCCATGGGATTCTCCAGGCAAGAGTAATGAGGTGGGTTGCCGTGCCCTCCTCCAGGGGATCTTCCCAATCCAGGGATCGAACCCTCATCTCATGTCTCCCGCATTGGCAGGCAGATTCTTTATCACTAGTGCCAGCTCAGAAACCTGCCAGGTGAATAGGAGGTGACAAAGTGGAAATCATTAGGTATAAAAAAACCTTTTAAGCCACCTGTGAAAGTAGGGAAGGAAAGGGTTAAAAGGATAACAATTATTTTAAACAGGGAGAGACTTATCTGTTAACAGTGAGTCGCACAGAAGTTGAAGACCCAGGAGATGAAAGGAGGATGCATTTGATGGAGTAGGTTCTATGAGGACTTGGATAAAATGTGATCCTGAGTGCACAGGTGGGGTTTGGTTCCAGCAGCTGAAGAACCATCTCTTCTGAGGTGGAAAGGAAGAGAGCAAAGATCCAGACAGCTTTTCAGGT
The DNA here is from genome assembly GCF_000754665.1 of Bison bison bison. Lineage (NCBI taxonomy): Eukaryota > Metazoa > Chordata > Mammalia > Artiodactyla > Bovidae > Bison > Bison bison. The sequence continues at coordinate 1,383,617 of NW_011494904.1, read as the reverse complement.
CAACAAGTAGGGTCAGGAGGTTGAGGTATTTCTTACTCTACGACTTTCAGTTTCCCCAGTAGAATAGAAGGTGCAGTTGGCTGAGAGTCAAGCTAGAAACAGAATTTGAGGGCAGAAGAGAGTGTGCAAAAGAGCCTGCTCACGTGTTAACATTTTTGGATGGATCTGGTGAAAAGTGACTAGGCGTGCGGGGGCTCAGATGAGGGAGGGGGTCATTCATTAGGAACTGTGCCATTCTACACAAGAGAATTCTCTCCTGAGTTCTATGATCATCTGATCAGGTATGTGAGTGGAAGGGTAGATAGGCGAATTGATGCAGGGTTGGAGGTTTTCCTGGCAGGTTCGTTCAAGAGACAAAGATCACAAGATGACTCAGTAAGAGCCTGCAAATAGAGTCTCAGTAAGATTCAAGGACAAGTGAGTGTGCTGAGGGAGGGAGTCAGCCCGGTCAGCTTTACCCTCTTTGTTTTTCAGTTCTCTCCCTTCCCCTATTCACAGACCATCTGCTCAGCTGTGGACCTTGATTCCACTTGCCTGGTTCCTAGTGTCCCTTTTCTTTGCACTGCATCTTTCACAGTCCACCTCAGGCACCATCTGATGCCCAGAAATCCTGCCACCTGGAGATGCCTTGTTTTGCCAGCCAGGCCCCTGGGACCAGATCTCTGCATGCCACTCCATTCCATAGAAGGCGAGCCTTCATTGCACACCTTGGGCCCAGTATTTGGCTCCTGGCTCCTTCTAGGAGGTGCTGTGTCTCCTCTCCAGATTGGTTACTCTCCTGCCTCCATGTTCCAAGGTCAGGATGTTTTATGGGAACTAGAAAAGACAGACTTGGAAAGCACTACCCTCATTTTTATCTTATTGAAATACGTCACCTGGACATGGCAGAAAGAAGAAAAATTACCATTGAAACAGTTAGTTTCCTGCTTTTTGAGACTGAAAAGATGATTGCACATGATTAGGTCATAGAAGAGTGACTGATAAATGGTCATATATTCAAATATTGGTCATATATTCAGCTTTTCTGGAATAATTCCAAGAAATCAGCCTGTTCCTGCTCTCCATCTTGACCATGTTTTAACTGGATGTGAGAGGGTCAAAGCCAGAGCTGGCCTTGGATTTTAGGGATGTCAACAGGCTGCTGGCTCTCCGCCCTGGAGCGTTCTCCTGCTCTCTGCTTGGTATGCAGGTCAAACCTGAGAGCCCTTCTGTGAGCTGGCTGCAGGCCTTCCATCTGTCTGAAGCTCAGTGGAACTTCAGGTATCACAATAGGAGATTCACATGCACTGACAGGATTTTCATTTCACCTGCTGTTGATGGTTGATAAAGGAGACAAAAGTGGAAGTGCCATATACTCAGGCTATTCCTTTTCTATCCAGGATTCACTGAATAAATATTTATTGACCACCTACTAAGTGCCAGACGCGTCCTCTCCTTGGTGCTAAGGATGCTGTATGGAATGCAAATGGACACAATTCTGACTAGTACAGTTGGGGAGGGATAGAAAGACAGTAATTAAATAATTTTTGAAGTAAATGTAGCATTTCAGCTATAATCAGTGTTAAGGAGAAAAACTGTATTATGTTTTGAGAACAGGTGAGATGTTCTTTTCTCACTTGGTGAGGTTAGGGAGGATTCTTAGAGGAAGTGACATCTGAGTTGAGATGCGACTGATGGGTAGGAACTCACTAGGTGTAGAGTGGGAGGAATGGGTTAAGGCCCTGAGCAGAAAGGAACCAAAGGATGGTTGTGGGCTTGCATTCAGAGAATGTGGTGAAGTGTGGGTCAAGATGAGCCCTCAGAAGGGAAAAAAAAAAGAAAAAAAAAAACCCTTTACCATTCTTTTAGAGAGGAGTTATAAGTTAATATTTATGAAAGATCACTCACTGCAGTATAGAGAATAGATCCAAGGTGGGAAAAATGATTATTGGGTAATAACAGTTAAGGGATAATTTCAGTGGCCCAGCTAATCAATAAAAATAGGCTGGAGTAGGACTGTGGCAGTAGAGAACTCACACTGCATTTTGGAGACAGACTAGTAGGACGTACTGATGGATTAACGTGCCTCAGGCAGAGGGAAAGTGAGGAGCGACAGATGATTTCCGGAACACTGCTTCGCAACTGTGGTGATGGTGGTGGCAGTTAGTGTTCAATCAGAAGGCTAAAGGGGAAACCATTTTGGTCTGTTAAGGCCCCAGATTAATACAATAATGTTTTTTTTTTCATTTCATATAAAGTTCAGAACTCCTAAATCATTATTTTTAGTTTTTTAAAATTTGTAAACAAGGTATTTGTGAAAAGTGTATTTGTGGATCTTTTGAAATTGTCATTTGAAATTATCATTGACTACATCCTTAACATGTAGTCAAAGACGAACAACTGCATTAATAGCAAGAGGCATAATGTATGTTTAGAAATATGGAGGACAAAAACTCAAAAGGAAGTGGGAATTTAAGGCTCCCAATGGAAGAGAGAGAAAGTGTGTGTGTGTTTATGTAGGAGTATATGTGGGCAGATTATAGTCTATAGATGAGCTTATTTTCTTAGCTACCACATCTATAAATTTGCTACAGGCTTCCCCCACCTTGCTGTGTCATGAGTATAGTAGATCTTATCCTCCTATGTAATGATAAGTTGAGACAAATTTTCTCCTTCTTGGTTTTATGGCTATTTCTTCTAAAATATGGAATAATGTTTTTTGTTTAAGTTACTGTAAATAATCATTCAACTTCAATGCTGAATATTCCAGCTCTTTCCCCCACTCTAGTTCATTGCTATTGCTATTTCGTGTTAGATGGGGCACTGGGTCCAATTATAGCTTTGCATTTAATTACAAACTTTGCATATGTGTGCATTAATTAGAAGATTTTATTGCTTTGTATTTTATGGCTGGAGGTTGTGAACTGTAGCAATCCAATATACCACTTAAGGGGATAATACAAATTTAGAATAATAAAAAGAAATTTATAATGATCATCTCAGGCATCCAAAGTATTGTATAGAAAAATAATAAAGCATAAATGCAATATACACAGGACTCGAGCCCATTCTCCTTCTTTAATTAAGAGGTTTAATCTTATAAAGAAGACATTTAAAGATCTAGAACAACATATACCTGACACTTGTTTAGGCTGAGGATCTAAAAGTAGGACCTTAAGAGTGTGTTTAAATGTGCCTCCCCATTAGAAGAAAGGGGTCATGATGTTAAAACCCATTGTTCTAAGGTCATCTGTATATGAAAAAAGTAGTCCCATGCCTACGAGAAGGGACACATATTGCTTGAATAAGCCTTCAGTCAAGAGGCCTGCTGCTAGAAAAGAGTGAACCTCAGTAAATTAGCAAAACAGTATTTTGACTGAATATTGTAAGACCAAAGACAAAGTAACACTATATAAATGCTGTAATCTAGTTAGTGAATATGCTTCTCACAGGGTTTGTGTTAGAAATCCTGAAACATTTGATTATGTACTGCTGCTGCTGCTGCTAAGTTGCTTCAGTCGTGTCCGACTCTGTGCGACCCCATAGACGGCAGCGCACCAGGCTCCCCCATCCCTGGGATTCTCCAGGCACGAACACTGGAGTGGGTTGCCATTTCCTTCCCCAATGCATGAAAGTGAAAAGTGAAAGTGAAGACGCTCAGTCGTGTCCAACAGTTGCACAAATGAGACTGCATATCCACTTACATGGTAAATAATAAAGTAGACACTCCTCTTCACAGATCACAGCCTTGCTGCAGTGAAGGTATTTACTTAACTCTATGAACTATTTCAAATCCTGAAAGATGATGCTGTGAAAGTGCTGCACTCAATATGCCAGCAAATTTGGAAGACTCAGCAGTGGCCACAGGCCTGGAAAAGGTCAGTTTTCATTCCAATCCAAAGAAAGGCAATGCCAAAGAATGCTCAAACTACCGCACAATTGCACTCATCTCACATGCTAGTAAAGTAATGCTCAAAATTCTCCAAGCCAGGCTTCAGCAATACGTGAACCGTGAACTTCCAGATGTTCAAGATGGTTTTATAAAAGGCAGAGGAACCAGAGATCAAATTGCCAACATCTTCTGGATCATTGAAAAAGCAAGAGAGTTCCAGAAAAACATCTATTTCTGCTTTATTGACTATGCCAAAGCCTTTGACTGTGTGGATCACAATAAACTGTGGAAAATTCAG